>NW_027311997.1:0-20000 GCF_040954645.1 Diabrotica undecimpunctata
CATACTCACACACGCACACACACGCACACACGCACACACACATACACTCTTCACCTCTCGACTCCTACTTATTAGTCGCCCGCTCTTCACCTCTCGACTCCTACCCATTAGTCGCCTTGTACGATTTGCATGGCCTTCTTGCCACGGCTGTTTTCTTATCTCTGCGAGCCGAAGGGACACACACACGCCCCTTACAAGAGGCAGATCCTTCTTGCCTCGGCCGTATTCTTATCTCTGCAAGTCGAACGGACACACACATATTCACACACGCACCCACGCACGCACACACGCACACACACACACACTCACACACGCACAAACACACGCACACACACACACATACACACTTCACCTTTCGACTCCTAACCATTAGTCGCCTTTTACGACAGGCAGGCACTACTTGCCACAGCCGAGTTCTTATCTCTGTGAGCCAAACGGACACACACACTCACACACACACGCACTCACACACGCACACACACGCACCCACGCACACGCACACGCACAAGCACACGCACACGCACACACTCTCCACCTCTCGACTCCTATCTATTAGTCGCCTCTTAAGACAGGCAGGGCCTTCTTGCCACGGCCGTATTCTTATCTCTGCGAGCCGAGCGGACACACACACACACTCACACACACACACACACATACACTCTTCACCTCTCGACTCCTACCTTTTAGTCGCCTCTTACGAGAGGCAGGGCCTTCTTGCCCCGGCCGTGTTCTTATCTCTGCAAGCCGAACGAATACACTCACTCACACACACGCACGCACACACGCACACACACACACTCACACACGCACAAACACACGCACACACGCACACACACACACACACATACATTCTTCAACTTTCGACTCCTACCCATTAGTCGCCTATTACGACAGGCATGTCGTTTTTGCCTCGGCCGTATTCTAATCTCTGCGAGCCGAACGGACACACACATACATACACACACACTTACACACGCACACACAAACGAACACACACACACACATACACTCTTCATCTCTCGACTCCTACCAATTAGTCGCTCCTTACAGCAAGCATGGCCTTCTTGCCACGGCCGTATTCTTATTTTTGCAAGCCGAACAGACACACACACTCATACACACACACTCACACAAGCACAAACACACACACACACATACACTCTTCACCTCTCGACTCCTACCTTTTAGTCGCCTCTTACGATAGGCAGGGCCTTCTTGCCGCGGTCGTGTTCTTATCTCTGCAAGCCGAACTAACACACACACATACTCACACACGCACACACACACGCACACACACATACACTCTTCACCTTCCGACTCCTTCGACAAGAAACATTCGGATGCAAATACACTCTTCACCTCTCGACTCCTACCCATTAGTCGGCTCTTACGACAGGCATGGACGTATTGCCTCGGCCGTATTCTTATCTCTGCAAGCCAAACAGACACACACACATACACACACACTTACACACGCACACACACGCACACACGCACACACACACACACACACACATACACTCTTCACCTCTCGGCTCCTACCCATTAGTCGTCTCTTACGACAGGCAGGGCCTTCTTGCCACGGCCGTGTTCTCATCTCTGCGAGCCGACCGGACACACACACACTGACACAGACACATACACACACACACTCACACACGCACGCACACACGCACAGACACACATACACTCTTCACCTCTCGACTAGTACCCATTATTCTCCTCTTACGACAGGCAGGGACTTCTTGCCACGGCCGTGTTCTTATCTCTGCAACCCGAACGGACACACACACATACTCACACACGCACACGCACACGCACACGCACACGCACACACTCTTTACCTCTCGACTCCTATCCATTAGTCGCCCCTTACGACAGGAATGGCCTTCTTGCCACCGCTGTTTTCTTATCTCTGCGAGCGAAGGGACACACACACATACACACACACTCACACACACACACGCACATACGCACGCACACTTGCACGCACTTATACACTCACACCCACACATACATTCTTCACCTCTCGACTCCTACCTATTAGTCGCCTCTTACGACAGGCAGGACCTTCTTGCCTCGGCCGTGTTCTTATCTCTGCAAGCCGAACGGACACACATATACTCACACACGCACACACACGCACACACGCACACACACATACACTCTTCACCTCTCGACTCCTACTTATTAGTCGCCCGCTCTTCACCTCTCGACTCCTACCCATTAGTCGCCCCGTACGATTTGCATGGCCTTCTTGCCACGGCTGTTTTCTTATCTCTGCGAGCCGAAGGGACACACACACGCCCCTTACAAGAGGCAGATCCTTCTTGCCTCGGCCGTATTCTTATCTCTGCAAGCCGAACGGACCCACACATACTCACACACGCACCCACGCACGCACACACGCACACACACACACACTCACACACGCACAAACACACGCACACACACACACACATACACACTTCACCTTTCGACTCCTAACCATTAGTCGCCTTTAACGACAGGCAGGCACTACTTGCCACAGCCGAGTTCTTATCTCTGTGAGCCAAACGGACACACACACTCACACACACACGCACTCACACACGCACACACGCACACACACAAACACTCTTCACCTCTCGACTCCTACCTATTAGTCGCCTCTTACGTTAGGCAGGGCTGTCTTGCCTCGGTCGTGTTCTTATCTCTGCAAGCCGAACTAACACACACACATACCCACACACGCACACACACGCACACACACACACACACACACACACACACACATACACTCTTAACCTCTCGACTCCTACCCATTGGTCGCCTGTTACGACATTCAGGGACTTCTTGCCACGGAGGTTTCTTATCCCTGCGGGCCGAACGGACACATACACACACACTTACACACACACATACACTCTTAACCTCTCGACTCCTACCCATTAGTCGCCTCTTACGACATTTAGGGGCTTCTTGCCACGGACGTATTCTTATCTCTGCAAGCCGAACGGACACACACACATACTCACACACGCACACACACACACGCACACACGCACACACACACACATACACTCTTCACCTCTCGACTCCTATCCATTAGTCGCCTCTTAAGACAGGCAGGGCCTTCTTGCCACGGACGTATTCTTATCTCTGCGGGCCGAACGGACACACACACACACACACTCACACACACACATACACTCTTAGCCTCTCGACTCCAACCGATTAGTCCCCTCTTACGACATTCAGGGGCTTCTTGCCACGGACGTATTCTTATCTCTGCAAGCCGAACGGACACACACACACTGTAACGGGATTTAATTAAGCATCAGATTCAAGTAATCTTTTTATTAACGTGACACACATTTGCAAAAATATATTGTTTGTTTACTACATTGAAAATATCGTTGTAACGAGGACACACTCTGACCTAGTGAAATTTGCAATGTAGTCAAAAGATTATTAAATAACGTGTATCAATTAACAAATAACAAACGTAATATATCAACAAGCTCACGGGAGGTAAATAGCGGGAAATCACGGGATTAGGATTATTATCAATGTAGTTAAGAATGAAGAATCAAGAGAACGGTCTAAGTTAGTCAACGTCAACTGAGTACTATTTAGTATTGTACTTAATTCTAATAAACTAAACTATGAGTATCTAGTGTTTTAAATAAATCTACCATACAAGACGATAAGCGAAGCATTATTTATTACATGGCCATCCTACCTTTCGAATAAGGAGTTTTTTGATTCGCAGAAACAAATCAAAAATGCCAACCACGTACTGGAAATTTAAATGGAAATTTACATAATAGATTATATATGGAACCCACTGTGGAAAATGCATCAGCAGGTAAGGAAATTCCCGCCAAATTCCGAACCAAACCCGCCAGGAGTCCCGCGACGGAATTCCAGCTCCTGATAATGGACAATAAATGGGAAAAATGGATAAATGGACAAATGTGAATTATCAAAAACAATATGTGAAATATATTATGTAAGTAAATTTTATTTTTTATCCCTTATGTAAATTATGCAGTCTAACAGAAATTATTACTTAGTATTTGAATATAAGAATTTAACTAATTCAAGTTCAGAATGTTGACTACACAATTTTTATGGCTTTTAAAAGTACAGAATATAATTTATTTTTAAATTATCGCTAAATAACTGTTTATATATCAAATTCTATTTATTTTTATTTCTATTTTTTTTAATGAAACAAATATGTGCCATATAATTTTATTTGCTGAAGGTATAGTTTTAAAAATATTTATATTTGACCATGAAAATACACCGACAGATCGGAAATATTAAATTACGACGTTATTTACCATAGTAGTTATATTTTTAATTTGCTTGGATGACAAATTCTTTAAATAATATAGACGAAGAAATTGGATATGACTTTATTTAACTATTTAGCTAAAATAAATTAGGATATTTAGAATTATTGTTACATTTATAAGGAAGAAAAACGAATTTAAAAGAACTTTTAAAGACAATTGACCATGGCGTCAGAAAAATTTTCATTATGTTGGAACAATTTCCACGAAAATATGAGTTCAGGAATAAATTCATTATGGAAAAGTCAAGATTTTGTAGACGTAACGCTTTCAGCACAAGGAAAATGCATAAAAGCGCATAAAATGGTTCTTTAGGTTTGTAGCCCATATTTTAAAGAAATTTTTATGTCAAATCCTGTCAACATCCTATAGTAATTTTGACAAACGTGACTTACGAAGCACTAAGAGACTTACTACAATTTATATACCATGGAGATGTAAAAATTAGACAAGAAGATTTAAATACCTTCATTGAAACGGCCGAATCATTGCAAATACAAGGACTCACTGGAGATAGAAAATTTTTAAATGATAATAACATTATGGAAATTTCGGATAAAGAATATACTCAAAATGTAAAAGATTTTAAACCAGTTTCTCTACCTGTGACAAAGAAACAACAACCTATAAAGAAGGAAGAACATAGCGACACAGAGCAAGAAATAAGTATTGCTCTTACAACAAACGAATTTTTAAATATCGCAAGCAAGGTGTTACCCAGCGAGTTTGATGGAAAAGCAGGTAAACTGCAGTCATTTTTAGATGCACTAGAACTCCTTGAGAAAATAGCGATAGGACAAGAGGAGACAGCGACAACATTAATAAAGACAAGATTAACCAATAAGGCCAGAAACGTTATAGCTACAGAGGATACAATCGCAAGAATAGCAGAGGTACTGAAGAGAGAACTGAGAGGCGACAGTCCAAAGACGGTAATAGCTAAATTGGCGAAGAAAAGACAAGGACATAAAGATGCAGAGGTCTATGCATCTGAAGTGGAAGAATTAGCGGAACAGCTAAAAGTTGCATACGTAGCGGAAGGAATGTCATTGGAACTAGCGAAAAAATACACAATGGAGGCAGTAGTAGCTGCAATGAAACGCAACGTCAACACAGAAAAAGCTAAATTCATTTTGGAAGCATGTAACTTTTCAACCACACAAGAGATAATGTACAAATTTTTATCGATCGACGAGACAGAAGATAGCACACAAGGAAAAGTGTTAAATTACAGGAACAAATACGATTTTGATATGAGAAAAGAAAGTAAGAATACAATATATGGATATTATAAAAATAAATTCGACGAAAGAAAACAATATAGAAACAAAAATTATAGAAATATAAGTGAATATAAAAGACATAATACGAGGATATATCGTAATAGAAACAGAGGAGATTGGCAATCACAACGAAGAACAAAGAATAATCAATAAACACAGGTGAGATGCCACAGAAATAGAGGCACAGCAAGAGCATATTACGCACCGCATGCGAATACGAATACAGTGACAGAAGTAGATTTTTGACAGAAATGTAGGCAAACTGCATATGGTTCGACCTTAATGGTTGAAACCTACGTCGAGCAGAAGGCTGCTAAGAGGATAAGCTAGGGTGGTACTTGAATCCCAACCCGCTGAGAGTCCTGCGTCTCCAGCACGACAATACAGTAACTACAGAATGGATTAAAATTGCGGAACGAATTTTGAATAATGATTTTTTTTAATGAAATAAATGGAAAAATGATTGAAAAAGAAGTTTGTCACAATGAAAGACGATTCCCTACAATTATTTTATTTATATGCAAGAGAAGAAAATATGTTAAGTAAATTAAGTAAGCACAAAGGCGAAAAATGATGAACAGATTATTTTGAAAAGTATATGTCAGTATTATTATATATTTGGAGAAATTAATTTCGAGATCGAACCGAAAAACAGAAGAAAAAGTTACAGCAATAGAGAAACCAGAAGTTGAGAATTAATTTACAGTAGGATTAATAAATAAACCGATTAAAATTATGTTTCCTATACGAATCATAAATGTAAATAATCGAGACATATAAATTAGATGTTTAATTCCGAAGATACAAAACCAGGAAAAATTTTTATATATTTTATATGGAAGAAACACGGCAAAGAGTAAAAAAGAGTCGAACAACTATTAAGCACAGTAAAAACTATCAATATTGGAAGAAAACGGCCCATCGAAAAAAAAATGCAAAATATGCAGATGTTTTTATTTTGGAAAAGACCCAGATGTACAAGCAAAAGTTAGTTTGTAAAAGACGAGAAACCAAACAATAAACAAACAAAAAACCATAAATATAATATATTAGTATTAGTCATAAAAACATTACATAATGACATTAGGTTAATAGTATGATATTTGATATAGTTTGAATGTACGTAGTAAGCATGTCCATAAACTTGAAATAATTAAAATATAACTGACCAGGTTAAATATTTTATTATTAAGATCCGTATATTTAAAATTTTATTTACGATGCAAGAGGAAATATTAAGACCCTCGGAGAGACTTGGTGAGATTTTGGCTCACAAACGTGAGTGCAGAAGATTATAATGAAATGAGAATAAAACGAGATGAAAAAAGAATCAACCAATTTTTAATGAAATACGAAGAGAAAAATAATAATTTTTTTAAGGAAAGTATAAAAGCTTGTATAGTACAAGATAAACATAATACAATCAATACATAATATAGTACAAGATAAGCAGATCAAGAAGAGTTATAATTAATGACTTCCACATGTTACAGGAAGGATATGGAAGAATAAATAGGATATGTTAAATACAGAAATATAAGTTAATACTATTTGTGGAACGAATTACGAAGAAATGTTGAGAAATATGTGAAATGTGAAGAGATGCGACGACTGCCAAAGGCATAAGCACTAAATCATAAACAAGGAACCCATGAAAATGTACATGGATGAAAATGGAAACGGATATATTGACGTACAATGCGAATTAAGCAACTACGTAGAAGAATATGTAATAAAAAATAAAATAAGCCAAAACAGTAGCCAAATCATTGGTAGAAAAATTTATCTTGAGGTATGGAGTACCCAGAAAAATAATAGCAGACCAAGGCACAAAGTTTATAGCTAGAATAATAATTATTAAGGAAACAATACTTTGCTACAATTAGAGTCAATGAATATACTCGTAATATATACATGTACTTTTGAATGCAAATAATATATAAAAATATATTTAAATGAATATAATGTGTAAATATAGTTTTAAGTTCGTACAATATATATATTTAAAATGTGTATAACAAAAAGAAAAATGTTGGACTGTATAGTAGTAGTTAAACAAAAGAAATAGAGATAAATGAATAAATGAATAAAACGACAAAACTTTATTGTGAGATGTCAAAGTTATTAATAGTGTATATGAAAAGTGAAAACAGAACTATTACTTGGTACCAAGAATTAATGCAAGAATTAATGCAAGAATTAATGCAAGAATTAATACAAGAATTAATATAAGATTTTATTATTATAAATTTTTATTTATTATTTAAAATATGTAAAGGTTATTGTAAATATTATGTGCACATAATAGGGGGTAAGATATAATACATAATAACATAATAAAGGGTAAGATATAATATGTAATCAACCACATAATAGGTGGTAATATAAGGTAATATAATCTAAATGATTTAACGTAAGGTAAGAAAAAACGTACGTAAAATATTAAATTAATATACCAGTAAGGCATAATGAAGGATACCAGATAGCATATTATAAGGGAACAATTTGGGTAACCTTATAATATGCTGAGGTTAGGTTAGGTTAGGTTACTAAATTTTTTTAGATATAAGGAAATATGTACCAAAAATTTGTATATAATTCTATAAATATGTATATGTAAATATTGAATGTAAATAATGTATATATGTACAGTAATCAGTTGATGATGACACGAAAAATTTTCTTCTTTCGGAAGGGAAGAGTAAAAACAGTTCATGTAATTGATTGAAAACGAACAGCACTCAGAAAATTTTTCTTCTGAGGGATAGGGATGTAACGGGATTTAATTAAGCATCAGATTCAAGTAATCTTTTTATTAACGTGACACACATTTGCAAAAATATATTGTTTGTTTACTACATTGAAAATATCGTTGTAACGAGGACACACTCTGACCTAGTGAAATTTGCAATGTAGTCAAAAGATTATTAAATAACGTGTATCGATTAACAAATAACAAACGTAATATATCAACAAGCGCACGGGAAGTAAATAGCGGGAAATCACGGGATTAGGATTATTATCAATGTAGTTAAGAATGAAGAATCAAGAGAACGGTCTAAGTTAGTCAACGTCAACTGAGTACTATTTAGTATTGTACTTAATTCTAATAAACTAAACTATGAGTATCTAGTGTTTTAAATAAATCTACCATACAAGACGATAAGTGAAGATTATTTATTACAACACTCTAACACACACACGCACGCACACACGCACACATACACACACAAACACACACTGACACACACACGCTCGCAAACACACACACACACACAAATACACTCTCCACCTCTCGATTTCTACCCATTAGTCGCCTCTTACGCCAGGCATGGCCTTCTTGCTTCGGTTGTATTCTAATTTCTGCAAGCCGAAAGAACACACACATACATACACACACACACACACTTACAAACGCACAAACACATACACACGTACACACAAACGAACACACGCACACACACACACGTACACTCTTCATCTCTCGACTCCTACCCATTAGTCGCTCCTTACAGCAAGCATGGCCTTCTTGCCACGGACGTATTCTTATCTCTGCGAGCAGAAGGGATACACACACACATACACACACATACTTACACACACACGCACACACGCACACACACATACACTCTTCACCTCTCGACTCCTACCCATTAGTCGCCTCTTACGACAGGCATGGCCTTCTTACCACGGCTGTATTTTTATCTCTGCGAACTGAAGGGACACACATACACACACACTCACACACACACACACATGCACACACGCACGCACACATACACTCTTCTCCTCTCGACTCCTACCTATTAGTCGCCTCTTACGACAGGCAGGGTCTTCTTGCTTCGGCCGTGTTCTTATCTCTGCAAGCCGAACAGACACACACACATACTCACACACGCACGCACACATACACTCTTCTCCTCTCGACTCCTAGCCATTAGTCGCCCCTTACGACTGGCATGGCTTTCTTGCCGCGGCTGTGTTCTTATCTCTGCGAGCCGAAGACACACACACACATACACACACACACACACTCACAAACACACACACACAGGCAAACACGCACGCACACACGCACACACACACGCACACACGCACGCACACACGCACACACACATACACTCACACACACACACACGCACACACGCACACACACATACATTCTTCACCTCTCGACTCCTACCTATTAGACGCCTCTTACGATAGGCAGGGCCTTCTTGCCTCGGTCAAGTTCTTATCTCTGCAAGCCGAACTAACACACACACATACTCACACACGCACACACACACGCACACACGCACATACACATACACTCTTCACCTCCCGACTCCTACATATTAGTCGAAGCTTACAAGAGGCAGATCCTCCTTGCCTTGGCCGTATTCTTATCTCTGCAAGCCAAATGGACACACACATACACACACTCACACACGCTCACACACGGACACACGCACACACACATACACTCTTCACCTCTCGACTCCTACCCATTAGTCGCCTCTTAAGACCGGCAGGGCCTTCTTGCCACGGACGTATTCTTATCTCTGCGGGCCGAACGGACACACACACATACTCACACACGCACACACACACGCACACACACACATACACTCTTCACCACTCGACTCCTACCTATTAGTCGCCCCTTACAACAGGCAGGGTCTTCTTGCCTTGGCCGTATTATTATCTCTGCAAGCCTGACGGACACACACACATACACACACACTCACACACGCACACACACACATACACTCTTCACCTCTCGACTTCTACCTATTAGTCGCCCCTTACAACAGGCAGGGTCTTCTTGCCTTGCCCGTATTATTATCTCTGCAAGCCTGACGGACACACACACATACACTCTTCACCTTTCGACTCCTACCCATTTGTCGCCCCTTACGACTAGCATGGCTTTCTTGCCACGGCTGTTTTCTTATCTCTGCGAGCCGAAGACGCACACACACATACACACACCCACACACTCACAAAAACACACACACACGCAAACACGAACGCACACACGCACACACACACACGCACACACGCACACACGCACACACACATACACGCACACACACATACATTCTTCACCTCTCGACTCCTACCTATTCGTCGCCTCTTACGACAGGCAGGGCCTTCTTGCTTCGGCCGTGTTCTTATCTCTGCAAGCCGAACGGACACACACACATACTCACACACGCACGCACACATACACTCTTCTCCTCTCGACTCCTACCCATTAGTCGCCCCTTACGACTGGCATGGCTTTCTTGCCACGGCTGTGTTCTTATCTCTGCGAGCCGAAGACACACACACACACATACACACACACACACACACACTCACAAACACACACACACAGGCAAACACGCACGCACACACGCACACACACACGCACACACGCACGCACACACGCACACACACATACACTCTCACACACACACACACACACACGCACACACGCACACACACATACATTCTTCACCTCTCGACTCCTACCTATTAGACGCCTCTTACGATAGGCAGGGCCTTCTTGCCTCGGTCAAGTTCTTATCTCTGCAAGCCGAACTAACACACACACACATACTCACACACGCACACACACGCACACACGCACACACACATACACTCTTCACCTCTCGACTCCTACCCATTAGTCGCCTCTTACGACAGGCAGGAACTTCTTGCCACGGCCGAGTTCTTATCTCTGTGAGCCGAAAGGACACACACACTGACACACACACGCACGCACACACGCACACACACATACACTCACAAACACACAAACACGCACACACGCACACACACATACATTCTTCACCTCTCGACTCCTACCTATTACACGCCTCTTACGATAGGCAGGGCCTTCTTGCCTCGGTCAAGTTCTTATCTCTGCAAGCCGAACTAACACACACACATACTCACACACGCACACACACACGCACACACGCACACACACATGCACTCTTCACCTCTCGACTCCTACCTATTAGTCGCCTCTTACGATAGGCAGGGCCTTCTTGCCTCGGTCGTGTTCTTATTTCTGCAAGCCGAACTAACACACACACATACTCACACACTCACAAACACACACAAACACGCACACAAGTACGCACACACGGACACGCACACGCACACACGCACGCACAGACGCACACACACATACACTCACACACATGCACACACACACACGCACACACGCACACACACATACATTCTTCACCTCTCGACTCCTACCTATTAGACGCCTCTTACGATAGGCAGGGCCTTCTTGCCTCGGTCAAGTTCTTATCTCTGCAAGCCGAACTAACACACACACACATACTCACACACGCACACACACGCACACACGCACACACACATACACTCTTCACCTCTCGACTCCTACCCATTAGTCGCCTCTTACGACAGGCAGGAACTTCTTGCCACGGCCGAGTTCTTATCTCTGTGAGCCGAAAGGACACACACACTGACACACACACGCACGCACACACGCACACACACATACACTCACAAACACACAAACACGCACACACGCACACACACATACATTCTTCACCTCTCGACTCCTACCTATTACACGCCTCTTACGATAGGCAGGGCCTTCTTGCCTCGGTCAAGTTCTTATCTCTGCAAGCCGAACTAACACACACACATACTCACACACGCACACACACACGCACACACGCACACACACATGCACTCTTCACCTCTCGACTCCTACCTATTAGTCGCCTCTTACGATAGGCAGGGCCTTCTTGCCTCGGTCGTGTTCTTATTTCTGCAAGCCGAACTAACACACACACATACTCACACACTCACAAACACACACAAACACGCACACAAGTACGCACACACGGACACGCACACGCACACAAACACGCACACACGCACACACACATACATTCTTCACCTCTCGACTCCTACCTATTAGTCGCCTCTTAAGACAGGCAGGGCCTTCTTGACTCGGCCGTATTCTTATCTTTGCAACCCGAACGGACACACACACTTACACACACACGCACGCACACACGTACACATACACACACAAACTCTCACACATGCACAAACACACGCACACACGCACACAAGCACACACACACACACACAGATACACTCTTCACCTCTCGACTCCTACCCATTAGTCGCCTCTTACGACAGGCAGGAACTTCTTGCCACAGCCGTGTTCTTATCTCTGAAAGCCGAAAGGACACAGACACACACGCGCACACAAACACACGCACACAGGCACACACGCACACACGCACACGCTCACGCACACGCACACACTCTCCACCTCTCGACTCCTACCCATTAGTCGCCTCTTACGACAGGCATTGCCTTCTTGCCACCGCAGTTTTGTTATCTCTGCGAGCCGAAGGGACACACACACATACACACACACACTCACACACACACACGCACACACGCACGCACATATACATTCTTCACCTCTCGACTCCTACCCATTAGTCGCCCCTTACGACTAGCATGGCTTTCTTGCCACGGCTGTTTTCTTATCTCTGCGAGCCGAAGACGCACACACACATACACACACACACACACACACTCACAAAAACACACACACACGCAAACACGAACGCACACACGCACACACACACACGCACACACGCACACACGCACACACACATACACGCACACACGCACACACACATACATTCTTCACCTCTTGACTCCTACCTATTCGTCGCCTCTTACGATAGGCAGGGCCTTCTTGCTTCGGCCGTGTTCTTATCTCTGCAAGCCGAACGGACACACACACATACACACACACACACACTCACAAACACACACACACAGGCAAACACGCACGCACACACGCACACACACACGCACACACGCACGCACACACGCACACACACATACACTCACACACACACACACACACACGCACACACGCACACACACATACATTCTTCACCTCTCGACTCCTACCTATTAGACGCCTCTTACGATAGGCAGGGCCTTCTTGCCTTGGTCAAGTTCTTATCTCTGCAAGCCGAACTAACACACACACACATACTCACACACGCACACACACACGCACACACGCACACACACATACACTCTTCACCTCTCGACTCCTACCCATTAGTCGCCTCTTACGACAGGCAGGAACTTCTTGCCACGGCCGAGTTCTTATCTCTGTGAGCCGAAAGGACACACACACTGACACACACACGCACGCACACACGCACACACACATACACTCACAAACACACAAACACGCACACACGCACACACACATACATTCTTCACCTCTCGACTCCTACCTATTAGACGCCTCTTACGATAGGCAGGGCCTTCTTGCCTCGGTCAAATTCTTATCTCTGCAAGCCGAACTAACACACACACATACTCACACACGCACACACACACGCACACACGCACACACACATGCACTCTTCACCTCTCGACTCCTACCTATTAGTCGCCTCTTACGATAGGCAGGGCCTTCTTGCCTCGGTCGTGTTCTTATTTCTGCAAGCCGAACTAACACACACACATACTCACACACTCACAAACACACACAAACACGCACACACGTACGCACACACGGACACGCACACGCACACACGCACGCAAAGACGCACACACACATACACTCACACACACACACGCACACACGCACACACACATACATTCTTCACCACTCGACTCCTACCTATTAGTCGCCTCTTACGACAGGCAGGGCCTTCTTGCCTCGGCCGTGTTCTTATCTCTGCAAGCCGAACGGACACACACACACACATACTCACACACGCACAAACACACGCACACACGCACACACACACACACATACACTCTTCACCTCTCGACTCCTACCCATTAGTCGCCCCGTACGATTTGCATGGCCTTCTTGCCACGGCTGTTTTCTTATCTCTGCGAGCAGAAGGGACACACACACACACACGCACACACACACACGCACAAACACACACACATACACGCAGGCCCACACGCACACACACATACACTCACACACACACAAACACGCACACACGCACACACACATACATTCTTCACCTCTCGACTCCTACCTATTAGTCGCCTCTTACGACAGGCAGGGCCTTCTTGCCTCGGCCGTGTTCCTATCTCTGCAAGCCGAACGGACACACACACATACTCACACACGCACACACACACGCACACAAGCACACACACACACATGCAATCTTCACCTCTCGACTCCTACCTATTAGTCGCCTCTTACGATAGGCAGGGCCTTCTTGCCTCGGTCGTGTTCTTATTTATGCAAGCCGAACTAACACACACACATACTCACACACGCACACACACACGCACACACGCACACACACACATACTCTCTTCACCTCCCGACTCCTACTTATTAGTCGCCCCTTACAAGAGGCAGATCCTTCTTGCCACTCAAACACACACACACAGGCAAACACACACGCACACACGCACACACACACGCACACACGCACGCACACACGCACACACACATACACTCACACACACACACACGCACACACGCACACACACATACATTCGTCACCTCTCGACTCCTACCTATTAGACGCCTCTTACGATAGGCAGGGCCTTCTTGCCTCGGTCAAGTTCTTATCTCTGCAAGCCGAACTAACACACACACATACTCACACACGCACACACACACGCACACACGCACACACACATACACTCTTCACCTCTCGACTCCTACCCATTAGTCGCCTCTTACGACAGGCAGGAACTTCTTGCCACGGCCGAGTTCTTATCTCTGTGAGCCGAAAGGACACACACAGTGACACACACACGCACGCACACACACACACACACACACACACACAAATACACTCTCCACCTCTCGACTTCTACCCATTAGTCGCCTCTTACGACAGGCATGGCCTTCTTGCTTCGGTCGTATTCTAATTTCTGCAAGCCGAACGGACACACACAAACATACACACACACTTACACACGCAAACACAAAGGAACACACAAACACACACACACACATACACTCTTCATCTCTCGACTCCTACCAATTAGTCGCTCCTTACAGCAAGCATGGCCTTCTTGACACGGCCGTATTCTTATCTATGCAAGCCGAACGGACACACACACATACTCACACTCGCACACACATACGCACACACGCACACACACATACAATCTTCACCTCTCGACTCCTACCTATTAGTCGTCTCTTACGATAGGGAGGGCCTTCTTGACTCGGTCAAGTTCTTATCTCTGCAAGCCGAACTAACACACACACATACTTACACACGCACACACACACGCACACACGCACACACACATACACTCTTCACCTCCCGACTCCTACTTATTCGTCGCCCCTTACATGAGGCAGATCCTTCTTGCCTCGGCCGTATTCTTATCACTGCAAGCCAAACGGACAAACACATACACACACACTCACACACGAACACACACGGACACACGCACACACACACATACACCCTTCACCTCTCGACTCCTACCCATTAGTCGCCTCTTAAGACAGGCAGGGCCTTCTTGCCACTTGCCTCTTATCTCTGCGGGCCGAACGGACACACACACACACACACACTCACACACACATACACTCTTAACCTCTCGACTCCTACCCATTAGTCGCCTCTTACGACATTCAGGGGCTTCTTGCCACGGACGTATTCTTATCTCTGTAAGCCAAACGGACACACACACATACTCACACACGCACACACACACACGCACACATACACTCTTCACCTCTTGACTCCTACCCATTAGTCGCCTCTTAAGACAGGCAGGGCCTTCTTGCCACGGACGTATTCTTATCTCTGCGGGCCAAACGGACACACACACACACACTCACACACACACATACACTCTTAACCTCTCGACTCCAACCGATTAGTCCCCTCTTACGGCATTCAGGGGCTTCTTGCCACGGACGTATTCTTATCTCTGCAAGCCGAACGGACACACACACACATACTCACACACACACGCACGCACACACGCACACAAACACACAAACACACACTGACACACACACGCAAGCACACACACACACACAAATACACTCTCCACCTCTCGACTTCTACCCATTAGTCGCCTCTTACGACAGGCATGGCCTTCTTGCTTCGGTCGTATTCTAATTTCTGCAAGCCGAACGGACACACACATACTTTAAAACACACACACACACTTACACACGCACAAACACATACACACGGGCACACAAACGAACACACGCACACACACACGTACACTCTTCATCTCTCGACTCCTACCCATTAGTCGCTCCTTACAGCAAGCATGGCCTTCTTTCCACGGACGTATTCTTATCTCTGCATGCAGAAGGGATACACACACACACATACACACACATACTTACACACACACGCACACACGCACACACATACACTCTTCACCTCTCGACTCCTACCCATTAGTCGCCTCTTACGACAGGCATGGCCTTCTTACCACGGCTGTATTTTTATCTCTGCGAACCGAAGGGACACACATACACACACACTCACACACACACACATGCACACACGCACGCACACATACACTCTTTTCCTCTCGACTCCTACCGATTAGTCGCCTCTTACGACAGGCAGGACCTTCTTGCTTCGGCCGTGTTCTTATCTCTGCAAGCCGAACAGACACACACACATACTCACACACGCACGCACACATACACTCTTCTTCTCTCGACTCCTACCCATTAGTCGCCCCTTACGCCTGGCATGGTTTTCTTGCCGCGGCTGTGTTCTTATCTCTGCGAGCCGGACACACACACACATACACACACACACACACACTCACAAACACACACACAGGCAAACACGCACGCACACACGCACACACACACGCACACACGCACGCACACACGCACACACACACATACACTCACACACACACACACACACACACGCACACACGCACACACACATACATTCTTCACCTCTCGACTCCTACCTATTAGACGCCTCTTACGATAGGCAGGGCCTTCTTGCCACGGCCGAGTTCTTATCTCTGCAAGCCGAACTAACACACACACATACTCACACACGCACACACACACGCACACACACACATACACTCTTCACCTCTCGACTCCTACTTATTACTTCAGGGACTTCTTGCCACGGCCGTTTTCTTATCTCTGCGAGCCGAACGGACACACACACACACTCACACAGACACGCACGCACACACGCCACACACACGCGCACACGCACACGCACACGCACACGCACACGCAAACGCACACGCACACACACATACACGCACAAACACACAAACACGCACACACGCACACACACATACATTCTTCACCTCTCGACTCCTACCTATTAGTCGCCCCTTACCACAGGCAGGGCCTTCTTGCCTTGGCCGTGTTTTTATCACTGCAAGCCAAACGGACACACACACATACTCACACACGCACACACACACGCACACACGCACACACACATACACTCTTCACCTCTCGACTCCTACCTATTAGTCGCCTCTTACGATAGGCAGGGCCTTCTTGCCTCGGTCGTGTTCTTATTTCTGCAAGCCGAACTAACACACACACATACTCACACACGCACACACACACGCACACACACACATACACTCTTCACCTCTTGACTCCTACTTATTACTTCAGGGACTTCTTGCCACGGCCGTTTTCTTATCTCTGCGAGCCGAACGGACACACACACACACTCACACAGACACGCACGCACACACGCCACACACACGCGCACACGCACACGCACACGCACACGCACACGCAAACGCACACGCACACGCACACGCACACGCACAAACTCTCCACCTCTTGACTCCTATCCCTTAGTCGCCTTTTACGAGAGGCAAAGCCTTCTTGCTCCGGCCGTATTCTTAACTCTGCAAGCCGAACGGATACACACACTCACACACACGCGCACGCACACACGCACACACACACTCACACACGCACAAACACACGCAGACACGCACACACACACACATACACTCTTCACCTTTCGACTCCTACCCATTAGTCGCCTCTTACGACAGACAGGGACTACTTGCCACAGCCGAGTTCTTATCTCTGTGTGCCGAACGGACACACACACTCACACACACACGCACGCTTACACGCACACACACACGCACACACACACACACACAATACACTCTTTACCTCTCGACTCCTACCCATTAGTCTCCTCTTACGACAGGCATGTCCTTCTTGCCTCGGCCGTATTCTAATCTCTGCGAGCCGAACGGACACACACATACATACACACACACTTACACACGCAAACACAAACGAACACACACACACACACATACACTCTTCACCTCTCGACTCCTACCTTTTAGTCGCCTCTTAAGATAAGCAGGGCATTCTTGCCGCGGTCGTGTTCTCATCTCTGCAAGCCGAACGCACACACGCACACGCACACGCACATGCACACGCACACACTCTCCACCTATCGACTCCTATCCATTAGTAGCCTCTTAAGACAGGCAAGGCCTTCTTGCCATGGACGTATTCTTATCTCTTCGAGCCGAACGGACACACACACACACACTCACACACACACATACTCACACACGCACACACACACGCACACACACACGCAAACACGCACACACACACATACACTCTTCACCTCTCGACTCCTACCCATTATTCTTCTCTTTCGAAAGGCAGGGACTTCTGGCCACGGTCGTGTTCTTATCTCTGCAAGCCGAACGCACACACGCACACGCACACGCACATGCACACGCACACACTCTCCACCTATCGACTCCTATCCATTAGTAGCCTCTTAAGACAGGCAAGGCCTTCTTGCCATGGACGTATTCTCATCTCTTCGAGCCGAACGGACACACACACACACTCACACACACACACACACACACATACACTCTTTACCTCTCGACTACTACCCATTGGTCGCCTCTTACGACAGGCAGGACCTTCTTGCTTCGGCCGTGTTCTTATCTCTGCAAGCCGAACAGACACACACACATACTCACACACGCACGCACACATACACTCTTCTTCTCTCGACTCCTACCCATTAGTCGCCCCTTACGCCTGGCATGGTTTTCTTGCCGCGGCTGTGTTCTTATCTCTGCGAGCCGAAGACACACACACACATACACACACACACACACACTCACAAACACACACACAGGCAAACACGCACGCACACACGCACACACACACGCACACACGCACGCACACACGCACACACACATACACTCACACACACACACACACACACACGCACACACGCACACACACATACATTCTTCACCTCTCGACTCCTACCTATTAGACGCCTCTTACGATAGGCAGGGCCTTCTTGCCACGGCCGAGTTCTTATCTCTGCAA
>NW_027311997.1:25000-32500 GCF_040954645.1 Diabrotica undecimpunctata
TACTTCAAACCTGTGTTTTACTGAGTCTGTCGCCCCGAAACAGCTACCCATCACAAACTGGCGCCCGAGCAAAAATTAATAACATGCCGACAGATAAAGACACAGACTCAGTAACAGGTACGTCGTGGATAAACCGACTTTGCAAAGAGGAATTGCAGAGCGAGGCCGAAAAATACGGCTTAGATCCCAAGGGAACCGTCGACGAATTGAGAACACGACTCAGAACCTATTTTAAAAATCGCGAGGAAGCTACAGCAACAATCCCAAGAGAAAAAACTTCCAAGGGAACAGAATCCGACACACTGGCCCAGGAAATTTCGGGCATTCAAATACAATTACAGGAATTAACAATAACGAAACAAATGGGGCAACCAGAATTGCTAAATCAAGTACGAAAGTGGAACACACACTTCGACAAGAAACATTCGGATGCAAATACACTCTTCACCTCTCGACTCCTACCCATTAGTCGGCTCTTACGACAGGCATGGACTTATTGCCTCGGCCGTATTCTTATCTCTGCAAGCCAAACAGACACACACACATACACACACACATACACACACACTTACACACGCACACACACGCACACACGCACACACACACACATACACTCTTCACCTCTTGAGTCCTACCCATTAGTCGTCTCTTACGACAGGCAGGGCCTTCTTGCCACGGCCGTGTTCTCATCTCTACGAGCCGACCGGACACACACACACTGACACAGACACATAGACACACACACTCACACACGCACGCACACATACACTCTTCACCTCTCGACTAGTACCCATTATTCTCCTCTTACGACAGGCAGGGACTTCTTGCCACGGCCGTGTTCTTATCTCTGCAACCCGAACGGACACACACACATACTCACACACGCACACGCACACACTCTTTACCTCTCGACTCCTATCCATTAGTCGCCCCTTACGACAGGCATGGCCTTCTTGCCACCGCTGTTTCTTTATCTCTGCGAGCGAAGGGACACACACACATACACACACACTCACACACACACACGCACACACGCACGCACACACGCACACACTTATACACTCACACACACACATACATTCTTCACCTCTCGACTCCTACCTATTAGTCGCCTCTTACGACAGGCAGGACCTTCTTGCCTCGGCCGTGTTCTTATCTCTGCAAGTCGAACGGACACACAAATACTCACACACGCACACACACACACAAACACTCTTCACCTCTCGACTCCTACCTATTAGTCGCCTCTTACTGCACGGCTTTCTTGCCTCGGTCGTGTTCTTATCTCTGCAAGCCAAACTAACACACACACATACTCACACACGCACACACACGCACACACGCACACACACATACACTCTTCACCTCTCGACTCCTACTTATTAGTCGCCCGCTCTTCACCTCTCGACTCCTACCCATTAGTCGCCCAGTACGATTTGCATGGCCTTCTTGCCACGGCTGTTTTCTTATCTCTGCGAGCCGAAGGGACACACACACGTCCCTTACAAGAGGCAGATCCTTCTTGCCTCGGCCGTATTCTTATCTCTGCAAGCCGAACGGACACACACATACTCACACACACACCCACGCACGCACACACGCACACACACACACTCACACACGCACAAACACACGCACACACACACACATACACACTTCACCTTTCGACTCCTAACCATTAGTCGCCTTTTACGACAGGCAGGCACTACTTGCCACAGCCGAGTTCTTATCTCTGTGAGCCAAACGGACACACACACTCACACACACGCACTCACACACGCACACACACGCACCCAAGCACACGCACACGCACAAGCACACGCACACGCACACACTCTCCACCTCTCGACTCCTATCTATTAGTCGCCTCTTAAGACAGGTAGGGCCTTCTTGCCACGGCCGTATTCTTATCTCTGCGAGCCGAACGGACACACACATACATACACACACACTTACACACGCACACACAAACGAACACACACACACACATACACTCTTCATCTCTCGACTCCTACCAATTAGTCGCTCCTTACAGCAAGCGTGGCCTTCTTGCCACGGCCGTATTCTTATCCCTGCAAGCCGAACAGACACACACACATACACACACACTTACACACGCACACACACGCACACACGCACACACACACATACACTCTTCACCTCTCGGCTCCTACCCATTAGTCGTCTCTTACGACAGGCAGGGCCTTCTTGCCACGGCCGTGTTCTCATCTCTGCGAGCCTACCGGACACACACACACTGACACAGACACATACACACACACACTCACACACGCACGCACACACGCACAGACACACATACACTCTTCACCTCTCGACTAGTACCCATTATTCTCCTCTTACGACAGGCAGGGACTTCTTGCCACGGCCGTGTTCTTATCTCTGCAACCCGAACCGACACACACACATACTCACACACGCACACGCACACGCACACGCACACGCACACACTCTTTACCTCTCGACTCCTATCCATTAGTCGCCCCTTACGACAGGCATGGCCTTCTTGCCACCGCTGTTTTCTTATCTCTGCGAGCGAAGGGACACACACACATACACACACACTCACACACACACACGCACATACGCACGCACACACGCACACACTTATACAGTCACACACACACATACATTCTTCACCTCTCGACTGCTACCTATTAGTTGCCTCTTACGACAGGCAGGACCTTCTTGCCTCGGCCGTGTTCTTATCTCTGCAAGCCGAACGGACACACACATACTCACACACGCACACACACACACAAACACTCTTCACCTCTCGACTCCTACCTATTAGTCGCCTCTTACGTTAGGCAGGGCTTTCTTGCCTCGGTCGTGTTCTTATCTCTGCAAGCCGAACTAACACACACACATACTCACACACGCACACACACGCACACACGCACACACACATACACTCTTCACCTCTCGACTCCTACTTATTAGTCGCCCGATCTTCACCTCTCGACTCCTACCCATTAGTCGCCCCGTACGATTTGCATGGCCTTCTTGCCACGGCTGTTTTCTTATCTCTGCGAGCCGAAGGGACACACACACGCCCCTTACAAGAGGCAGATCCTTCTTGCCTCGGCCGTATTCTTATCTCTGCAAGCCGAACGGACACACACATACTCACACACGCACCCACGCACGCACACACGCACACACACACACTCACACACGCACAAACACACGCACACACACACACATACACACTTCACCTTTCGACTCCTGACCATTAGTCGCCTTTTACGACAGGCAGGCACTACTTGCCACAGCCGAGTTCTTATCACAGTGAGCCAAACGGACACACACACTCACACACACACGCACTCACACACGCACACACGCACACACACACACAAACACTCTTCACCTCTCGACTCCTACCTATTAGTCGCCTCTTACGTTAGGCAGGGCTTTCTTGCCTCGGTCGTGTTCTTATCTCTGCAAGCCGAACTACCACACACACATACTCACACACGCACACACACGCACACACGCACACACACATACACTCTTCACCTCTCGACTCCTACTTATTAGTCGCCCACTCTTCACCTCTCGACTCCTACCCATTAGTCGCCCCGTACGATTTGCATGGCCTTCTTGCCACGGCTGTTTTCTTATCTCTGCGAGCCGAAGGGACACACACACACACACACACACACACACTTACAAACACACACACACGCACGCACACACGCACACACACATACACTCACACACACACACAAACACGCACACACGCACACACACATACATTCTTCACCTCTCGAATCCTACCTATTAGTCGCCTCTTACGACAGGAAGGGCCTTCTTGCCTTGGCCGTGTTCTTATCTCTGCAAGCCAAACGGACACACACACATACTCACACACGCACACACACACGCACACACGCATACACACACACATACACTCTTCACCTCTCGACTCCTACCTATTAGTCGCCTCTTACAATAGGCAGGGCCTTCTTGCCTCGGTCGTGTTCTTATTTCTGCAAGCCAAACTAACACACACACATACTCACACACGCACACACACACGCACACACGCACACACACACATACACTCTTCACCTCCCGACTCCTACTTATTAGTCGCCCCTTACAAGAGGCAGATCCTTCTTGCCTCGGCCGTATTCTTATCTCTGCAAGCCGAACGGACACACACATACTCACACACGCACACACACACGCACACACGCACACACACACACACAAACACTCTTCACCTCTCGACTCCTACCTATTAGTCGCCTCTTACGACAGGCAGGGCCTTCTTGCCTCGGCCGTGTTCTTATCTCTGCAAGCCAAACGGACACACACACATACTCACACACGCACACACACACGCACACACGCACACACACACATACACTCTTCACCTCCCGACTCGTACCTATTAGTCGCCTCTTACGATAGGCAGGGCCTTCTTGCCTCGGCCGTGTTCTTATCTCTGCAAGCCAAACGGACACACACACACATACTCACACACGCACACACACACGCAAACACGCACACACACACATACATTCTTCACCTCTCGACTCCTACCTATTAGTCGCCTCTTACGACAGGCAGGACCTTCTTGCCTCGGCCGAGTTCTTATCTCTGCAAGCCGAACGGACACACACATACTCACACACGCACACACACACGCACACACGCACACACACACACAAACACTCTTCACCTCTCGACTCCTACCTATTAGTCGCCTCTTACGTTAGGCAGGGCTTTCTTGCCTCGGTCGTGTTCTTATCTCTGCAAGCAGAACTAACACACACACATACTCACACACGCACACACACGCACACACGCACACACACATACACTCTTTACCTCTCGACTCCTACTTATTAGTCGCCCCGTACGATTTGCATGGCCTTCTTGCCACGGCTGTTTTCTTATCTCTGCGAGCCGAAGGGACACACACACATACACACACACACACACACACTCACAAACACACACACACACGCACGCACACACGCACACACACATACACTCACACACACACAAACACGCACACACGCACACACACACATACATTCTTCACCTCTCGACTCCTATCTATTAGTCGCCTCTTAAGACAGGCAGGGCCTTCTTGCCACGGCCGTATTCTTATCTCTGCGAGCCGAGCGGACACACACACACACACATACACTCTTCACCTCTCGACTCCTACCTTTTAGTCGCCTCTTACGAGAGGCAGGGCCTTCTTGCCCCGGCCGTGTTCTTATCTCTGCAAGCCGAACGAATACACTCACTCACAGACACGCACGCACACACGCACACACACACACTCACACACGCACAAACACACGCACACATGCACACACACACACATACATTCTTCAACTTTCGACTCTTACCCATTAGTCGCCTATTACGACAGGCATGTCGTTCTTGCCTCGGCCGTATTCTAATCTCTGCGAGCCGAACGGACACACACATACATACACACACACTTACACACGCACACACAAACGAATACACACACACACACATACACTCTTCATCTCTCGACTCCTACCAATTAGTCGCTCCTTACAGCAAGCATGGCCTTCTTGCCACAGCCGTATTCTTATCCCTGCAAGCCGAACAGACACACACACTTATACACACACACTCACACAAGCACAAACACACACACACACACATACACTCTTCACCTCTCGACTCCTACCTTTTAGTCGCCTCTTACGATAGGCAGGGCCTTCTTGCCGCGGTCGTGTTCTTATCTCTGCAAGCCGAACTAACACACACACATACTCACACACGCACACACACACGCACACACACATACACTCTTCACCTCCCGACTCCTACTTATTAGTCGACCCTTTCAAGAGGCAGGGCCTTTTTGCCTCGGCCGTATTCTTATCTCTGCAAGCCAAATGGACACACACACACACTCTCACACGCACACACACGCACACACGCACACAAACACACACATACACTCTTCACCTCTCGACCCCTACCCATTATTCTCCTCTTACGACAGGCAGGGACATCTTGCCCCGGCCGTGTTCTTATCCCTGTAAGCCGAACGGACACACACACAGACACGCACACACAAACACACGCACATAGGCACACACGCACACACCCACACGCACACGCACACGCACACGCACACGCACACACTCTCCACCTCTCGACTCCTATCCATTAGTCGCCTCTTAAGACAGGCAGGGCCTTCTTGCCACGGACGTATTCTTATCTCTGCAAGCCGAACGGACACACACACACACTCGCACACATACACACACACACATACACGCTTCACCTCTCGACTCCTACCCATTAGTCGACTCTTACGACATTCAGGGACTTCTTGCCACGGCCGTGTTCTTATCTCTGCAAGCCGAATGGACACACACACACGCACACACGCACACACACACACACACAAATACACTCTTCACCTCTCGACTCCTACCCATTAGTCGCCTCTTACGACAGGCATGGACTTATTGCCTCGGCCGTATTCTAATCCCTGCGAGCCGAACGGACATGCATATACATACACACACACACTCACACACACACACGCAGACACGCACGCACACATACACTTTTCACCTCTCGACTCCTACCCATTAGTCGACTCTTACGACATTCAGGGACTTCTTGCCACGGCCGTGTTCTTATCTCTGCAAGCCGAACGGAAACACACACACTGACACACACACACGCACACACGCACGCACTCATACACTCTTCTGCTCTCGACTCCTACCCATTAGTCGCCCCGTACGATTTGCATGTCCTTCTTGCCTCGGCCGTATTCTAATCTCTGCGAGCCGAACGGACACACACATACATACACACACACTTACACACGCACACACAAACGATCACACACACACACATACACTTTTCATCTTTCGACTCCTATCAATTAGTCGCTCCTTACAGCAAGCATGTTCTTCTTGCCATGGCCGTATTCTTATTTCTGCAAGCCGAACGGACACACACACCCATACACATACACTCACACACGCACAAACACACACACACGCACACACACATACACTCTTCACCTCTCGACTCCTATACATTAAGCGCCTCTTACGACAGGCATGGATTTCTTGCTACCGCTGTTTTCTTATCTCTGCAAGCCGAAGGGACAGACACACATACACACACACTCACACACACACACACGCACACACGCACACACACATACACTCTTCACCTATCGACTCCTACCTATTCGTCGCTCCTTACAACAGGCAGGGCCTTCTTGCCTCGGCCGTATTCTTATTTCTGCAAGCCAAACGGACACACACACATACACACACACACTTACACACGCACACACACGCGCACACACGCACACACACACACATACACTCTTCACCTCTCGACTCCTACCCATTAGTCGCCTCTTACGACAGGTAGGGCCTTCTTGACTCGGTTGTGTTCTTATCTCTGCAAGCCAAACGGACACACACACATACTCACACACAC
>NW_027311997.1:37500-40000 GCF_040954645.1 Diabrotica undecimpunctata
TTGCCACGGACGTATTCTTATCTCTGCGAGCCGAACGGACATACACACACACTCACACACACACGCACGCTCACACGCAGACACACACACGCACACACGCACACGCACTCGCACACGCACACACTCTCCACCTCTCGACTCCTACCTATTAGTCGCCTCTTACGACAGGCAGGGCCTTCTTGCCTCGGCCGTGTTCTTATCTCTGCAAGCCGAACGGACACACACACATACTTACACACGCACACACACACGCACACACGCACACACACATACACTCTTCACCTCTCGACTTCTACCTATTAGTCGCCCTTTACAACAGGTAGGGCCTTCTTGCCACAGCCATGTTCTTATCTCTGCGAGCCGAACAGACATACACACACACTCACACACACACGCACGCTCACACGAAGACACACACACGCACACACGCACACGCACACGCACACACTCTCCACCTCTCGACTCCTACCTATTAGTCGCCTCTTACGACAGGCAGGGCCTTCTTGCCTCGGCCGTGTTCTTATCTCTGCAAGCCAAACGGACACACACATACACACACACTCACACACGCACACACACGCACACACGCACACACACACACATACACTCTTCACCTCTCGACTTCTATCCATTAGTCGCCTCTTACGACAGGCAGGGCCTTCTTGCCACAGCCATGTTATTATCTCTGCGAGCCGACCGGACATACACACACACACACAAACACACGCACGCTCACACACAGACACACACGCACCCACGCACACGCACACGCACACGCACACACTCTCCACCTCTCGACTCCTATCCATTAGTCACCTCTTAAGACAGGCAGGGCCTTCTTGCCACGGCCGTGTTCTTATCTCTGCGAGCCGAACAGACACACACACTTACACACACACGCATGCACACACGCACACACACACGTACCCACGCACACGCACACGCACACGCACACGCACACACTCTCCACCTCTCAACTCCTATCCATTAGTCGCCTCTTACAACAGGCAGGGCCTTCTTGCCACGGCCGTGTTCTTATCTCTGCGAGTCGAAAGGACACACACACTTACACACACACGCACGCACACACGCACACACACACGCACCCACGCACGCACACACGCACACACACACACTCACACACGCACAAACACACGCACACACACACACACATACACACTTCACCTTTCGACTCCTAACCATTAGTCGCCTTTTACGACAGGCAGGCACTACTTGCCACAGCCGAGTTCTTATCTCTGTGAGCCAAACGGACACACACACTCACACACACACACACTCACACACGCACACACACGCACCCACGCACACGCACACGCACAAGCACACGCACACGCACACACTCTCCACCTCTCGACTCCTATCTATTAGTCGCCTCTTAAGACAGGCAGGGCCTTCTTGCCACGGCCGTATTCTTATCTCTGCGAGCCGAGCGGACACACACACACACACATACACTCTTCACCTCTCGACTCCTACCTTTTAGTCGCCTCTTACGAGAGGCAGGGCCTTCTTGCCCCGGCCGTGTTCTTATCTCTGCAAGCCGAACGAATACACTCACTCACAGACACGCACGCACACACGCACACACACACACTCACACACGCACAAACACACGCACACATGCACACACACACACATACATTCTTCAACTTTCGACTCTTACCCATTAGTCGCCTATTACGACAGGCATGTCGTTCTTGCCTCGGCCGTATTCTAATCTCTGCGAGCCGAACGGACACACACATACATACACACACACTTACACACGCACACACAAACGAATACACACACACACACATACACTCTTCATCTCTCGACTCCTACCAATTAGTCGCTCCTTACAGCAAGCATGGCCTTCTTGCCACAGCCGTATTCTTATCCCTGCAAGCCGAACAGACACACACACTCATACACACACACTCACACAAGCACAAACACACACACACACACATACACTCTTCACCTCTCGACTCCTACCTTTTAGTCGCCTCTTACGATAGGCAGGGCCTTCTTGCCGCGGTCGTGTTCTTATCTCTGCAAGCCGAACTAACACACACACATACTCACACACGCACACACACACGCACACACACATACACTCTTCACCTCCCGACTCCTACTTATTAGTCGACCCTTTCAAGAGGCAGGGCCTTTTTGCCTCGGCCGTATTCTTATCTCTGCAAGCCAAATGGACACACACACACACTCTCACACGCACACACACGCACACACGCACACAAACACACACATACACTCTTCACCTCTCGACCCCTACCCATTATTCTCCTCTTACGACAGGCAGGGACATCTTGCCCCGGCCGTGTTCTTATCCCTGTAAGCCGAACGGACACACACACAGACACGCACACACAAACACACGCACATAGGCACACACGCACACACCCACACGCACACGCACACGCACACGCACACACTCTCCACCTCTCGACTCCTATCCATTAGTCGCCTCTTAAGACAG
>NW_027311997.1:45000-47500 GCF_040954645.1 Diabrotica undecimpunctata
TGCCTCGGCCGTGTTCTTATCTCTGCAAGCCGAACGGACACACACACATACTTACACACGCACACACACACGCACACACGCACACACACATACACTCTTCACCTCTCGACTTCTACCTATTAGTCGCCCTTTACAACAGGTAGGGCCTTCTTGCCACAGCCATGTTCTTATCTCTGCGAGCCGAACAGACATACACACACACTCACACACACACGCACGCTCACACGAAGACACACACACGCACACACGCACACGCACACGCACACACTCTCCACCTCTCGACACCTATCTATTAGTCGCCTCCTACGACAGGCAGGGCCTTCTTGTCTCGGCCGTGCTCTTATCTCTGCAAGCCGAACCGACACACACACATACTTACACACGCACACACACACGCACACACGCACACACGTACACTCTTCACCTCTCGACTCCTACCAATTAGTCGCCTCCTACGATAGGCAGGGCCTTCTTGCCTCGGACGTATTCTTATCTCTGCAAGCCAAACGGACATACACACATACACAAACACTCACACACGCACACACACGCACACAGGCACACACACACACACATACATTCTTCACCTCTCGACTCCTACCCATTAGTCGCCTCTTACGACAGGCAGGGCCTTCTTGCCACGGCCGTGTTCTTATCTCTGCAAGCCGACCGCACACACACACACACTTACACGCACACAGGCACACACGCACACACGCACACGCACACGCACACGCACACACTCTCCACCTCTCGACTCCTATCCATTAGTCGCCTCTTACGACATTCAGGGACTTCTTGCCACGGACGTATTCTTATCTCTGCAAGCCGAACGGACACACACACATACTCACACACGCGCACACACACGCACACACACATACACTCTTTACCTCTCGACTCCTACCCATTAGTCGCCCCTTACAACAGGCAGGGCCTTCTTGCTACAGCCATGTTCTTATCTCTGCGAGCCGAACGGATATACACACACACTCACACACACACGCACGCTCACACGCAGACACACAGACGCACACACGCACAAACACACGCACACACGCACACACACACACATACATTCTTCAACTTTCGACTCTTACCCATTAGTCGCCTATTACGACAGGCATGTCGTTCTTGCCTCGGCCGTATTCTAATCTCTGCGAGCCGAACGGACACACACATACATACACACACACTTACACACGCACACACAAACGAACACACACACACACACATACAGTCTTCATCTCTCGACTCCTACCAATTAGTCGCTCCTTACAGCAAGCATGGCCTTCTTGCCACGGCCGTATTCTTATCCCTGCAAGCCGAACAGACACACACACTCATACACACACACTCACACAAGCACAAACACACACACACACATACACTCTTCACCTCTCGACTCCTACCTTTTAGTCGCCTCTTACGATAGGCAGGGCCTTTTTGCCGCGGTCGTGTTCTTATCTCTGCAAGCCGAACTAACACACACACATACTCACACACGCACACACACACGCACACACACATACACTCTTCACCTCCCGACTCCTACTTATTAGTCGACCCTTACAAGAGGCAGGGCCTTTTTGCCTCGGCCGTATTCTTATCTCTGCATGCCAAATGGACACACACACACACACTCTCACACGCACACACACGCACACACGCACACAAACACACACATACACTCTTCACCTCTCGACCCCTACCCATTATTCTCCTCTTACGACAGGCAGGGACATCTTGCCCCGGCCGTGTTCTTATCTCTGAAAGCCGAACGGACACACACACAAACACGCACACACAAACATACGCACATAGGCACACACGCACACACCCACACGCACACGCACACGCACACACTCTCCACCTCTCGACTCCTATCCATTAGTCGCCTCTTAAGACAGGCAGGGCCTTCTTGCCACGGACGTATTCTTATCTCTGCAAGCCGAACGGACACACACACACACTCGCACACATACACACACACATACACGCTTCACCTCTCGACTCCTACCCATTAGTCGACTTTTACGACATTCAGGGACTTCTTGCCACGGCCGTGTTCTTATCTCTGCAAGCCGAACGGACACACACACACACGCACACACGCACACACACACACACACACACACAAATACACTCTTCACCTCTCGACTCCTACCCATTAGTCGCCTCTTACGACAGGCATGGACTTATTGCCTCGGCCGTATTCTAATCCCTGCGAGCCGAACGGACATGCACATACATACACACACACTCACACACACACACGCAGACACGCACGCACACATACACTCTTCACCTCTCGACTCCTACCCATTAGTTGACTCTTACGACATTCAGGGACTTCTTGCCACCGCCGTGTTCTTATCTCTGCAAGCCGAACGGACACACACACACTCACACACACACACGCACGCACTCATACACTCTTCTGCTCTCGACTCCTAATCATTAGTCGCCCCGTACGATTTGCATGGCCTTCTTGCCACAG
>NW_027311997.1:52500-55000 GCF_040954645.1 Diabrotica undecimpunctata
TCTCGACTCCTACTTATTAGTCGCCCACTCTTCACCTCTCGACTCCTACCCATTAGTCGCCCGGTACGATTTGCATGGCCTTCTTGCCACGGCTGTTTGCTTATCACACACTCACACACACATACACACACACTTACACGCACACAGGCTCACACGCACACATGCACACGCACACGTACACGCACACGCACACACTCTCCACCTCTCGACTCCTATCCATTAGACGCCTCTTAAGACAGGCAGGGACTTCTTGCCCCGGACGTATTCTTATCTCTGCAGGCCGAACGGACACACACACACTCACACACACATACATACACTCTTAACCTCTCGACTCCTACCCATTAGTCGCCTCTTACGACATTCAGGGACTTCTTGCCACGGACGTATTCTTATCTCTGCGAGCCGAACGGACATACACACACACTCACACACACACGCACGCTCACACGCAGACACACACACGCACACACGCACACGCACTCGCACACGCACACACTCTCCACCTCTCGACTCCTACCTATTAGTCGCCTCTTACGACAGGCAGGGCCTTCTTGCCTCGGCCGTGTTCTTATCTCTGCAAGCCGAACGGACACACACACATACTTACACACGCACACACACACGCACACACGCACACACACATACACTCTTCACCTCTCGACTTCTACCTATTAGTCGCCCTTTACAACAGGTAGGGCCTTCTTGCCACAGCCATGTTCTTATCTCTGCGAGCCGAACAGACATACACACACACTCACACACACACGCACGCTCACACGAAGACACACACACGCACACACGCACACGCACACGCACACACTCTCCACCTCTCGACTCCTACCTATTAGTCGCCTCTTACGACAGGCAGGGCCTTCTTGCCTCGGCCGTGTTCTTATCTCTGCAAGCCAAACGGACACACACATACACACACACTCACACACGCACACACACGCACACACGCACACACACACACATACACTCTTCACCTCTCGACTTCTATCCATTAGTCGCCTCTTACGACAGGCAGGGCCTTCTTGCCACAGCCATGTTATTATCTCTGCGAGCCGACCGGACATACACACACACACACAAACACACGCACGCTCACACACAGACACACACGCACCCACGCACACGCACACGCACACGCACACACTCTCCACCTCTCGACTCCTATCCATTAGTCACCTCTTAAGACAGGCAGGGCCTTCTTGCCACGGCCGTGTTCTTATCTCTGCGAGCCGAACAGACACACACACTTACACACACACGCATGCACACACGCACACACACACGTACCCACGCACACGCACACGCACACGCACACGCACACACTCTCCACCTCTCAACTCCTATCCATTAGTCGCCTCTTACAACAGGCAGGGCCTTCTTGCCACGGCCGTGTTCTTATCTCTGCGAGTCGAAAGGACACACACACTTACACACACACGCACGCACACACGCACACACACACGCACCCACGCACGCACACACGCACACACACACACTCACACACGCACAAACACACGCACACACACACACACATACACACTTCACCTTTCGACTCCTAACCATTAGTCGCCTTTTACGACAGGCAGGCACTACTTGCCACAGCCGAGTTCTTATCTCTGTGAGCCAAACGGACACACACACTCACACACACACACACTCACACACGCACACACACGCACCCACGCACACGCACACGCACAAGCACACGCACACGCACACACTCTCCACCTCTCGACTCCTATCTATTAGTCGCCTCTTAAGACAGGCAGGGCCTTCTTGCCACGGCCGTATTCTTATCTCTGCGAGCCGAGCGGACACACACACACACACATACACTCTTCACCTCTCGACTCCTACCTTTTAGTCGCCTCTTACGAGAGGCAGGGCCTTCTTGCCCCGGCCGTGTTCTTATCTCTGCAAGCCGAACGAATACACTCACTCACAGACACGCACGCACACACGCACACACACACACTCACACACGCACAAACACACGCACACATGCACACACACACACATACATTCTTCAACTTTCGACTCTTACCCATTGGTCGCCTATTACGACAGGCATGTCGTTCTTGCCTCGGCCGTATTCTAATCTCTGCGAGCCGAACGGACACACACATACATACACACACACTTACACACGCACACACAAACGAATACACACACACACACATACACTCTTCATCTCTCGACTCCTACCAATTAGTCGCTCCTTACAGCAAGCATGGCCTTCTTGCCACAGCCGTATTCTTATCCCTGCAAGCCGAACAGACACACACACTCATACACACACACTCACACAAGCACAAACACACACACACACATACACTCTTCACCTCTCGACTCCTACCTTTTAGTCGCCTCTTACGATAGGCAGGGCCTTCTTGCCGCGGTCGTGTTCTTATCTCTGCAAGCCGAACTAACACACACACATACTCACACACGCACACACACACGCACACACACATACACTCTTCAC
>NW_027311997.1:60000-62500 GCF_040954645.1 Diabrotica undecimpunctata
CACATACATACACTCTTAACCTCTCGACTCCTACCCATTAGTCGCCTCTTACGACATTCAGGGACTTCTTGCCACGGACGTATTCTTATCTCTGCGAGCCGAACGGACATACACACACACTCACACACACACGCACGCTCACACGCAGACACACACACGCACACACGCACACGCACTCGCACACGCACACACTCTCCACCTCTCGACTCCTACCTATTAGTCGCCTCTTACGACAGGCAGGGCCTTCTTGCCTCGGCCGTGTTCTTATCTCTGCAAGCCGAACGGACACACACACATACTTACACACGCACACACACACGCACACACGCACACACACATACACTCTTCACCTCTCGACTTCTACCTATTAGTCGCCCTTTACAACAGGTAGGGCCTTCTTGCCACAGCCATGTTCTTATCTCTGCGAGCCGAACAGACATACACACACACTCACACACACACGCACGCTCACACGAAGACACACACACGCACACACGCACACGCACACGCACACACTCTCCACCTCTCGACACCTATCTATTAGTCGCCTCCTACGACAGGCAGGGCCTTCTTGTCTCGGCCGTGCTCTTATCTCTGCAAGCCGAACCGACACACACACATACTTACACACGCACACACACACGCACACACGCACACACGTACACTCTTCACCTCTCGACTCCTACCAATTAGTCGCCTCCTACGATAGGCAGGGCCTTCTTGACTCGGACGTATTCTTATCTCTGCAAGCCAAACGGACATACACACATACACAAACACTCACACACGCACACACACGCACACAGGCACACACACACACACATACATTCTTCACCTCTCGACTCCTACCCATTAGTCGCCTCTTACGACAGGCAGGGCCTTCTTGCCACGGCCGTGTTCTTATCTCTGCAAGCCGACCGCACACACACACACTTACACGCACACAGGCACACACGCACACACGCACACGCACACGCACACGCACACACTCTCCACCTCTCGACTCCTATCCATTAGTCGCCTCTTACGACATTCAGGGACTTCTTGCCACGGACGTATTCTTATCTCTGCAAGCCGAACGGACACACACACATACTCACACACGCGCACACACACGCACACACACATACACTCTTTACCTCTCGACTCCTACCCATTAGTCGCCCCTTACAACAGGCAGGGCCTTCTTGCTACAGCCATGTTCTTATCTCTGCGAGCCGAACGGATATACACACACACTCACACACACACGCACGCTCACACGCAGACACACAGACGCACACACGCACAAACACACGCACACACGCACACACACACACATACATTCTTCAACTTTCGACTCTTACCCATTAGTCGCCTATTACGACAGGCATGTCGTTCTTGCCTCGGCCGTATTCTAATCTCTGCGAGCCGAACGGACACACACATACATACACACACACTTACACACGCACACACAAACGAACACACACACACACACATACAGTCTTCATCTCTCGACTCCTACCAATTAGTCGCTCCTTACAGCAAGCATGGCCTTCTTGCCACGGCCGTATTCTTATCCCTGCAAGCCGAACAGACACACACACTCATACACACACACTCACACAAGCACAAACACACACACACACATACACTCTTCACCTCTCGACTCCTACCTTTTAGTCGCCTCTTACGATAGGCAGGGCCTTTTTGCCGCGGTCGTGTTCTTATCTCTGCAAGCCGAACTAACACACACACATACTCACACACGCACACACACACGCACACACACATACACTCTTCACCTCCCGACTCCTACTTATTAGTCGACCCTTACAAGAGGCAGGGCCTTTTTGCCTCGGCCGTATTCTTATCTCTGCAAGCCAAATGGACACACACACACACACTCTCACACGCACACACACGCACACACGCACACAAACACACACATACACTCTTCACCTCTCGACCCCTACCCATTATTCTCCTCTTACGACAGGCAGGGACATCTTGCCCCGGCCGTGTTCTTATCTCTGAAAGCCGAACGGACACACACACAAACACGCACACACAAACATACGCACATAGGCACACACGCACACACCCACACGCACACGCACACGCACACACTCTCCACCTCTCGACTCCTATCCATTAGTCGCCTCTTAAGACAGGCAGGGCCTTCTTGCCACGGACGTATTCTTATCTCTGCAAGCCGAACGGACACACACACACACTCGCACACATACACACACACATACACGCTTCACCTCTCGACTCCTACCCATTAGTCGACTTTTACGACATTCAGGGACTTCTTGCCACGGCCGTGTTCTTATCTCTGCAAGCCGAACGGACACACACACACACGCACACACGCACACACACACACACACACACACACAAATACACTCTTCACCTCTCGACTCCTACCCATTAGTCGCCTCTTACGACAGGCATGGACTTATTGCCTCGGCCGTATTCTAATCCCTGCGAGCCGAACGGACATGCACATACA
>NW_027311997.1:67500-85000 GCF_040954645.1 Diabrotica undecimpunctata
CACACATACACACACACTCACACACACACACGCACACACGCACGCACACACACACGCACACACGCTCACACACACACGCACGCTCACACGAAGACACACACACGCACACACGCACACGCCCACGCACACACTCTCCACCTCTCGACTCCTACCTATTAGTCGCCTCTTACGACAGGCAGGGCCTTCTTGTCTCGGCCGTGCTCTTATCTCTGCAAGCCGCACCGACACACACACATACTTACACACGCACACACACACGCACACACGCACACACGTTCACTCTTCATCTCTCGACTCCTACCAATTAGTCGCCTCTTACGATAGGCAGGGCCTTCTTGCCTCGGCCGTATTCTTATCTCTGCAAGCCAAACGGACATACACACATACACAAACACTCACACACGCACACACACGCACACAGGCACACACACACATACACATACATTTTTCACCTCTCGACTCCTACCCATTAGTCGCCTCTTACGACAGGCAGGGCCTTCTTGCCACGGCCGTGTTCTTATCTCTGCGAGCCGACCGCACACACACACACTTACACGCACACAGGCACACACGCACACACGCACACGCACACGCACACGCACACACTCTCCACCTCTCGACTCCTATCCATTAGTCGCCTCTTACGACATTCAGGGACTTCTTGCCACGGACGTATTCTTATCTCTGCAAGCCGAACGGACACACACACACATACTCACACACGCGCACACACACGCACACACACACATACACTCTTTACCTCTCGACTCCTACCCATTAGTCGCCCCTTACAACAGGCAGGGCCTTCTTGCTACAGCCATGTTCTTATCTCTGCGAGCCGAACGGATATACACACACACTCACACACACACGCACGCTCACACGCAGACACACAGACGCACACACGCACACGCACACGCACACGCAGACGCACACACTCTCCACCTCTCGACTCCTACCTATTAGTCGCCTCTTAGGACAGGCAGGGCCTTCTTGCCTCGGCCGTGTTCTTATCTCTGCAAGCCGAACGGACACACACACATACTCACACACACACACGCACACACATACACTCTTAACCTCTCGACTCCTACCCATTAGTCGCCTCTTACGACATTCAGGGACTTCTTGCCACGGACGTATTCTTCCCTCTGCAAGCCGAACGGACACACACACATACTCACACACGCGCACACACACGCACACACGCACACACACATACACTCTTCACCTCTCGACTCCTACCTATTAGTCGCCCCTTACAACAGGCAGGGCCTTCTTGCCACAGCCATGTTCTTATCTCTGCGAGCCGAACGGACATACACACACACTCACACACACACGCACGCTCACACGCAGACACACACGCACACACGCACAGGCACACGCACACACATACACTCTTCACCTCTCGACTCCTACCCATTAGTCGCATCTTACGACAGGCAGGAACTTCTTGCCACGGCCGAGTTCTTATCTCTGTGAGCCGAACGGACACACACATACATACACACACACTTACACACGCACACACAAAGGAACAAACACACACACACATACACATTTTTTATCTCTCGACTCCTACCAATTAGTCGCTCTTTACAGCAAGCATGGCCTTCTTGCCACGGCCGTAATCTTATCTATGCAAGCCGAACGGACACACACACCCATACACACACACACTTACACACGCACAAACACATACACACGTACACACAAACGAACACACGCACACACACAAGTACACTCTTCATCTCTCGACTCCTATCCATTAGTCGCTCCTTACAGCAAGCATGGCCTTCTTGCCTCGGCAGTATTCTTATCTCTGCAAGCCATACAGACACACACACATACACACACACTTACACACGCACACATACGCACACACGCACACACACACACACATACACTCTTCACCTCTCGACTCCTACCCATTAGTCGCCTCTTACGACAGGCAGGGCCTTCTTGCCACGGCCGTGTTCTCATCTCTGTGAGCCGACCGGACACACACACACTGACACACACATACACACACACACACTCACACACGCACGCACACACGCACAGACATACATACACTCTTCACTTCTCGACTCCTACCCATGATTCTTCTCTTACGACAGGCAGGGCCTTCTTGCCTCGGCCGTATTCTTATGTCTGCAAGCCAAACGGACACACACACATATACACACACACTCACACACGCACACACACACGCGCACACACACACACATATACTCTTCACCTCTCGACTCCTATTCATTAGTCGCCTCTTACGACAGGCAGGGACTTCTTGCCACGGCCGTGTTCTTATCTCTGCAAGCCGAACGGACACACACACACTCACACACACACAGGCACACACTCACACACACACGCACACATGCACACACACACACAAATACACTCTTCACCTCTCGACTCCTACCCATTAGTCGCCTCTTACGACAGGCATGGACTTATTGCCTCGGCCGTATTCTAATCTCTGCGAGCCGAACGGACACACACCTACTCACACGCGCACACACACACACACACACACGCACACACACATACACTCTTCACCTCTCGACTCCTACCCATTAGTCGCATCTTACGACAGGCAGGAACTTCTTGCCACGGCCGAGTTCTTATCTCTGTGAGCTGAACGGACACACACATACATACACACACACACACACACTTACACACGCACACACAAAGGAACAAACACACACACACATACAATCTATATCTCTCGACTCCTACCAATTAGTCTCTCCTTACAGCAAGCATGGCCTTCTTGCCACGGCCGTATTCTTATCTATGCAAGTCGAACGGACACACACACCCCTACACACACACACTTACACACGCACAAACACATACACACGTACACACAAACGAACACACGCACACACACGTACACTTTTCATCTCTCGACTCCTACCCATTAGTCGCTCCTTACAGCAAGCATGGCCTTCTTGCCTCGGCCGTATTCTTATCTCTGCAAGCCAAACAGACACACACACACATACACACACACACTTACACACGCACACACACGCACACACGCACACACACACACACACATACACTCTTCACCTCTCGACTCCTAACCATTAGTCGCCTCTTACGACAGGCAGGGCCTTCTTGCCACGGCCGTGTTCTCATTTCTGTGAGCCGACCGGACACACACACACTGACACACACATACACACACACACTCACACACGCACGCACACACGCACAGACATACATACACTCTTCACCTCTCGACTCCTACCCATTATTCTTCTCTTACGACAGGCAGGGCCTTCTTGCCTCGGCCGTATTCTTATCTCTGTAAGCCAAACGGACACACACACACATATACACACACACTCACACACGCACAAACACACGCACACACACACACACACATACACTCTTCACCTCTCGACTCCTATTCATTAGTCGCCTCTTACGACAGGCATGGACTTCTTGCCACGGCCGTGTTCTTATCTCTGCAAGCCGAACGGACACACACACACTCACACACACACAGGCACACACTCACACACACACACACTCACAAACACGCACACATGCACACATGCACGCACACACGCACACACACATACACTCTTCACCTCTCGACTCCTACCCATTAGTCGTCCCGTACGACAGGCAGGGCCTTCTTGCCACGGCCGTGTTCTCATATCTGCGAGCTGACCGGAAACAAACACACTGACACACACACATACACACACACACTCACACAGGCACGCACAAACGCACACACACACATACACTCTTCACCTCTGGACTTCTACCCATTATTCTCCTCTTACGATAGGCAGGGACTTCTTGCCACGGCCGTGTTCTTATCTCTGCAGGCCGAACGGACACACACACGCACACACACACACACGCACACGCACACACTCTCCACCTCTCGACTCCTATCCATTAGTCGCCTCTTACGACAGGCCACCGCTGTTTTCTCATCTCTGCGAGCGAAGGGACACACACACACATACACACACACACTCACACACACACACGCAAACACGCACGTACACACGCACACACACATACTATAACTGGAATTCCACGCGGTGAAGTATATGAAAATTCGAGGTATGGATCGATAATTAATTTTCAACGTAAGATTTAAGCACCGTCTAATTTGTTTACGGGATACAATAGTTTTTTTTTAAATATTATTTGCTGTTAGTTTTTATTTTCATATTTACAAATACTTTAACAGTTTTTTTTTAAAGATTATTTGCGGTTTATTTTATTAATTAAATATTTACACATACCTATTTTAATTTTGTAAACTGCGTCTAAGGGGGGGTTATATATTTGAGATTTATTTTTTTATATTATTTTCTGCGCACGCACTTGAGCTCACGTGGTGTCCTATTTGCGGTAATTATTTTTTTTTGGTTGGTATTGAACCGCACACCCCTTAGCGTCCGGTACTTTTTATACGTCTTACCTTTCATTTTGTTCTGTTAAATAGAAATAACTTATGAATTTTTGTTAGGCAAGTAGAAGCCGCATTTTTATATTATTTTTTTATTAAGCCTATGGTAAAGTTAAATAATATTGTAATATGTATTTATTTTCAACTATCTTGGGAATCTATTTATTAAAATTGACTAAATTCTAATCTGACAATTTCATTTATTTTTTTTTATTTATTCAGGTTGTATACTGTTACTTAGTATTTTAGTAGTAAACCTATTGGTAAGTTGGTGGTTTATTGAATAGTAACGTAGGGAAGGCTGTGGGCCAATTTACCTGACGCCCCTGATATAACTTCGGATTTTTTTTTGTTTTGTGGACCGCACGACCATCTCCACTGTTTTGTCTAGCCGCGAGCCATTCCCAGACTGTCACCGTATAGTACTTTTCTTTCGGGGTGTACGTCTGATTTATATTTGGTACATTTTGTAATTTTTTTATATAGATTCGGTTTTGTACGCCACATATTTTGGCGCCCAACGTGGGGCCCTTAATTAATTAACCTTTTTTTGTCAACCCCTTGTGTAGATTCCTTTTAATTAGTTAACCTAACGTGTTTGGGCTCTAATTGACTAACTTTGATTTATTTACTTTACCACTGGTTTTGCACTTAGTAGTAGTCTTAGAACTTCGTGTTTAGTGGAAGTGTATGCCAAGAAGTGCTTACTAGTTTTTTTTTGTGTGACGTGAAGTTGGAAGAAGCCAAAAATGGAACTTAAAAGAAGATACTTTGAAGTGGTGTTGTGGAACTTAGAAGAATTATGGATATATTAGGACTTTGAAATATTTCTATTTCAGTTGGAGTTCAAATTTATTTTTTTGAGAAGTTGGACTTCGAAATTCTACATTGTGGTTTAACTTACTTATGTTAGGGAATGTAAAATCTTTTTTTGAGATTATGTTGTGACTTGTAATTTGTTCTGAAACAATGAAATTTTGAAAATCTTTTGTGAAATTTTATAGATTGAATAAAGCGACTATTACTTTTATTTTGCTTTTGGTTTGCTCCCATTAATAAAGTAAACTGTACCTGTGTGTTAATATTTTTACTTATATCTTGATTTTGTTTGAATATTTGCTCCTTTCGGTTGATACATTTTTTTTAAATTTTGAACTTTGGCAAGATGGTGCGAAAACTTGTACCCAACTACTTAAGGAAAGAGGAACTGGAATATGAACTCAAAATTCGTGGAATGTCTACTGGCACTGTTGAGTCTATGAGGTCTAGTCTGTCTGATGCACTTAGTCGTGAGGCAGCAAATGAAAGCTTTAGATATCCTGAGCACCCATTCACCTTTTCACAGGATAAAACTGCAATCGAGACTAAACTTGCGGAGCTGAATACGGCTGTTGGAAAGTTTGCCGGAACTCCTACTTGTGCTGAGTCCTTGAGATTGCGGACACAGATTAACCATGTCTTGGGGAGAATTGATCTTATGGTATTGCCAACAGGTGATGATGCAGACGCAGCCCAGGTTGTTAAGTCAGACTTTCTTGCTGAGATTTTGAAGTTGTCACAGGATTTACATGATAAGCAGCATCCAATCGGATCTGGTTCGGTACCAGTAGCGCTCGATGTGATTTCGGTTTTAAATCAGTCTTTTCAGGCAGGGGTAGGACAAGTTCATGCTCCTTCTCCTGGAGCAATGTCACAAGCTGGTAATAATGTTCTTTCAGGGTCTGTCTCTAGTTTTTCTTCTGGGATGATACTTCCCCATAAATGGGGAATAGAAAAGTTTTCAGGTTCTGCTAGGGGTATGTCTATTTCTGCATTTTTTGAGATGGTGAATGAATTGAGTCTCGCTCGTCATGTACCAGATAGTATACTTTTGGAATCAGGTATAGATTTATTTTCGGATAAAGCCTATCAGTTTTATAAAGATGTTCGTCTACGTGTAGGGAGTTGGGCTGAATTAGTTGAAGAGTTTCGTAGGGAGTACCTGTCAGCTCACCATGGGGAAGCGCTTTTTGAAGAGCTTCGGAGGAGAACTCAGCATTCGTCTGAGACTATTGGAGTTTACTTGGCAATAATGAATAGTTACTTTAATCGCTTGCGTTGTCATGTTCCAGAGGAAGTTAAATTGTCTATAGTTATTAGGAATTTGCATCCGTTCTATCAAGATAGATTACGTGATCCTTTGCCAGGTACCTTGGAGGAACTTCGTGTTCTATGTCGCAGTATGGAGGAAAGACGTGATTGTATTAGGAACTATGTCGAACCGAATAGTAGGAAAATGAATACTTTGGAAAAGGACCTAGCTTATATCAGTGTGGATGCTGAAAGTTTTAGTAGTGTTAGTGAGGGTCCTGTTGCTTCATCCGAATCGGAGTCGGCTAGAGGAAAGTTTAGGACTTTAATCTGTTATCGTTGTAATAAGTCAGGCCATAAGGCAGTAGGGTGTCTAATGAAGAAGGAGGCTGTTCACTGTTTTAAGTGTAAGAAAGAAGGGTTTACAGTCAGAACTTGTCCTTCGTGTAATTCGGGAAACGGAAGGAAGCGCACCTAACTGGTCGAAGAGGTGTTGCCGACGTTGACTCGACCAACCTATGTCCTATTTTAGACTTTATTTTACATCATTCCGAAGGAGATGAACGTCCATATTTGAAAGTTAAAGTCTTAGGAAAGGAAATTTTGGGATTATTGGATTCTGGTGCTTTAAAGACCATTGTAGGAAGAACTGGTTGGAAATTTTTACAAAACTTGGGTTTAGAGTTGTATACTTCGAAGAAGACCGTTTGTAGAGTGGCGAATGGTCAGATGTGTGAATCGTTGGGGGACTGTTTAGTACCTTTCATGGTTAGGGATCGCTTGCGTGTCTTGCCAGTATTAGTTATTTTGGACGTACCGCACATTCTGATTTTAGGATCTGATTTTTGGCGTGTTATGGGTATCGTTCCAGATTTGAGGCATAACGAATGGTATTTTTCGGACGCTCCAGCAATGGTAGGTTCAGTGGATCATCTCCGAGGTCAAACTATTTTGACCGATGCAGAGAAGTCGCAATTGGAGGAAGTTATTAATAGAAGTCGTGAACTAATGGGCACTTCTCTTGGTTGTACTGATGTCACTGAGCATGTGATTGTTTGTAAATCTGCACCCATAAAACAACGTTACCATCCTGTATCCCCAGTAATCCAAAGCCATATTGATAAAGAGCTAGAAGATATGTTGGCGAAAGGAGTAGTGGAGCGATCGAATAGTGCTTGGTCGTCCCCGATTCTCTTGGTGAAGAAAAAGGTTCCAGAAGGTGAAGAACCAAAATGGAGGTTCTGCGTAGACTATCGAAAGCTTAATGCCGTAACAGAGAGGGATGGCTACCCATTACCGTACATCTCTAATATTTTAAATAAATTGAAGAACGCGCATTATCTTTCCACCATAGACATTAAGTCGGCGTATTGGCAGGTACCTGTTGCTAAGGCTTCCAGGCCTTATACTGCTTTTACGGTTCCTGGTCGAGGTCTTTTTCAGTTTTGCAGAATGCCTTTTGGATTACATAATGCCCCGGCTACATGGCAGAGGTTGATAGATCGTGTCCTCGGTCCGGAGTTGGAACCCTATGTTTTTACTTACTTGGATGACGTGGTCATCGTGACAAAGTCTATTGAAGAACATGTAAGGATCTTAGAGGAAGTCTTTAGACGCTTGAGAGAAGCTAAGTTAACCGTTAGCTGGGATAAATGTCAATTTTGTAGACCGGAACTAAAGTATTTGGGTCATGTGGTTGATAGGAATGGACTACATGTTGATGGTGATAAGGTCAAGGCTATGCTACGTATCCCAACACCCACATCCGTCAAGGAAGTTCGTAGCATCATAGGCACATTTTCCTGGTATCGAAGATTTATTCCTTCCTTTGCGACACTACTAGCTCCAATTACAGCGATATTGAAGAAAGGAAGAAAATTCAATTGGACCCCGAGTTGTGAAGAATCTTTTCAGAAAATAAAAGAATGTCTAGTTTCTGCTCCGATACTTAATTGTCCTGACTACAATTTGCCTTTTGTTGTCCAATGTGATGCCTCAGGATATGGAGTGGGCGCCGTGTTATTGCAGCCAGGCCCGGATGGTGACGAAGTAATTAGTTTCCTGAGCAGATCACTAACGCGTCAAGAAAGGAATTTTTCCACGACGGAACGGGAATGTTTAGCTGTGTTATGGGCAGTCGAAAAACTGCGTCCTTATTTGGAGGGTGTTCCGTTTACGGTCGTGACTGATCACGCATTTCTCGTATGGCTTCAAAATTTGAAGGATCCTACTGGAAGATTAGCTCGATGGGCGGTAAGATTGCAACAATATGACTTTAAGATTGTGCATCGGAAAGGAAAAGAACATGTTGTCCCCGATTTGTTATCTCGGTCAGTTCCCGTGCTTGATATGGTTGAAGAGGTTGTACCGCTTCCTAGTGGTGATAGTTGGTATGATAAACTTTGTAGAAAAATCGAGTCTAATCCCTTGAAGTATCCTCAGTGGAGAATGTCTGGTGGCAAACTTTATAAATACATCCGTCCCAGTCATGGATTTTTGGTCGAGGAAGTGGACAATTGGAAGGAAGTCGTTCCTAAGGGTCAACGATTGGAAGTGCTGAAGTTGTGTCATGATAGTCCTTTAGCAGGTCATATGGGGATCCTGAAAACTTATAAGCGTATTAACGAGAAGTATTTTTGGCCGAAACTGCGGAGTGATGTGTCTCGTTACGTTGGACGTTGCTCACTGTATGCCATGCATAAGGTGGAACAAGGTAAGCCCAAAGGCTTTATGACTCCTCAACCTAAAGCTACTCAACCTTGGGAGATAGTAGCAACCGATCTTATGGGACCTTTCCCAAGATCAACTCAAGGCTATAAGTTTATCTTAGTGGTAATGGATGTGTTTAGTAAATTTTCTTTGGTATTTCCGTTGCGATCCTCAAAAGCCGTGCATGTCGTTAAGAAAATAGAAGAAGAAGTTTTTCTCGTATTTGGAGTTCCACGTCTGTTACTATGTGATAATGGTGTCCAGTATACTTCGGGTATTTTCAAGAAAATGATGGAAACCTATGGTGTCTCAGTTCGTTATAATGCGTTGTATCATCCACAGTGCAATCCATCTGAACGCTATAACCGAACCCTTAAAACAATTATGGCAACTTATATAGCTGACAACCATAGGAAGTGGGATGAAAATTTGGCCAAACTAGCATGTGCTACGCGCACTGCATACCACGAGTCGACTGGTCAAGATCCCTACTTCATAAATTTCGGTCGGAAGATGGTAGTGGATGGACGAGATTTTTCCCGAAAGGACAAACTCGGAGACCCAGAGGACGAAGTAGCTAAAATGGGATATAATCGATCGCGTGGACTCCAGGAATTATTTGTTGATGTTAGAAAACGTTTAGATAAAGCTTCGGCTAAGTGTGAGAAGACCTATAATCTACGGAGACGTCCAGAGGAATTTCAGCCCCATCAGTCAGTATGGCGGAGAAATTTTGTGTTGTCAGATGCCGCTAAATATTTCACGAAAAAGTTAGCTCCTAGATGGATAGGACCCTACTTCGTGAAGAAGAAAGTTTCCCCCTGGACATATAGTTTAGAGGATGAAAATGGCAAGGATCAAGGTATTTGGAATATTAAGGATTTAAGGATTAGTAACCCGACTGGTGATCCCGATAGGATTTAGGTCGGAGTAGAACGGACTAGCAAAAGTTTTGTCTAGTCTAAGTAAATTTAGTTAGTCTTCTGAAATTGGTTGTATTTATTTTTTTTTGTTGTGTCCGTGAAGGATGACTGAGTGTTGGCTATGATCGGTTCTTAGGATGTATTTGGATGGTCAACCGATTCGTTTTTTTTTGTGTTAGGTAGCCAATACGAAGTCGTAGGGTTGCGGTAGCCCTAATTTCTTTTGATTTATGGAATTGAATGTCACTTAGCTTTGGTCAGAAATATGTTGTCTTCGATGATATGGCGTTGGGATTTGTTTTGATGTTAGTAAGCCATTCTATTTAATTGGGATTTTTTCGAAGCCACATAATTATGTTTTAGTGAATCTTGTTGGATAATAGCTTAGTTTTGGATGATTCACTAAATTTCGTTGTATTCGGATTTAAATTCTGAAAGACCTATCTCATTTTTATTTTAATGAACAATTGGAATTACACTACTGTTTCGGTAGATGTTTCTCGCAGTATCAGTAAGAGTGGAATGGTGGAGAGTTTCTTATGGACTCATATTATGCGAGGTATAGTGAAGTACTAGCGATGCCCCAGAGCTGGGAGGTCGCGAATAAGGGCAACATCCAGTAACCGACCTAATCAGTGTTGTCAGATTGACGTTGGAATTTGAAACTATTCTACTTGATCTCATACGATGAGAGATGACTGTTGTGTGGAAGTGGAGTAAGTGTTGTAAGTAAGTTGTTGCTTTGTGCGTGTGGTTTGAGATTGGTATGTCTTTCGTTGTCCAAGTACTTGCGCATGGTGAAGACGGTGTGGATGATGATTGTGTTGTGGACTTCGCTCGGAGTTTAGGTAGTGCGTCGCTAGCGCGAGGGAAAATTTTCTTCGTCTAGTTTTTCCTCGTAAATTTCCCTCTGGGAAAGGAAGGTGTTGTTACGTTCCAAATTTAAAGTAGAAAGTCCCACCTCTATTTTATCAAAATTTAAATAATTCAGGACGTGTAAGAGCGGTTGCCTATAATATATTATAAGCAAGGTGGCGAAAATAAAATTAGTAATTTTCAAATAGGGGTAATGTCTGGCAAATTGTGCTGAAGTTAAGGGAACACGTCCTCTTTTTTGTGAAGAAACTAATTTAGATCGTTCTTTCTAGAGTTATCTTGGAAGAATTGGGATCATAAAATTGAAATTTTTGAATCTCGGTATTATTCGGTGACCTCCGTGTGTCAAGTTGTCAAGTGTTCGGAAAGAGGACGGAAAGAAAGGGATTCTAGGTTTGACGGTGTTACTGAAAGGTTGGGCTAGATTAAAAACGGCATTTTGTTTTTTGCTTTTGCTGCTGTTCCATGTGGGATCTGGACTAGTCCGAACGGTGTGGATATTCAAGAGGATTTGCTGCCTTCGTGGAAGGGTTTTTTGGAATATCCACAATTTCGCTAAAAAAAAGCGGATCTACAGTACACGTGAATACCGGGAGTCGTATTTAGATCAAGAAATTAGCCTTAATCACGAGTCCAAATAGCCGACTACGCTTCGGTCCAATTTGGGATATTTCAAACCCCTAATCTGGCTAAGAAGGGTGAGTGTTAGAACATTTCGTTTTTAATTAATTAAAAAGTTGTAGTTATTTTTTTATCCCATCTCTAAAAAGCTATTCACATTTTTATCAGTTTTCATACATTCAAGTTCGGAGACAAGTTTTTTTTTTGTATTGCTCCATTATCGCCAAAAGGCAGATAAACAAAGTGTTAAAATCAATATATTTATTTCCAAATAATTATTTTAGACACAGATGGTAATTATTGTTTTCTTGCTTCAGGGTTGGTTTGTTTGTTTTTTTTTCTGCTTCTTCTTCTTCGTATTTTTCCGTCTGGCTGTAATTTTTAACTTTTCAACATTGTCACACAAGTCTATGTACAGCGACAATCGTATGGGATTTTGGATTGAAGACACGCTGAACTGTAACTGGAATTCCACGCGGTGAAGTATATGAAAATTCGAGGTATGGATCGATAATTAATTTTCAACGGAAGATTTAAGCACCGTCTAATTTGTTTACGGGATACAATAGTTTTTTTTTAAAGATTATTTGCTGTTAGTTTTTATTTTCATATTTACAAATACTTTAACAGTTTTTTTTTAAAGATTATTTGCGGTTTATTTTATTAATTAAATATTTACACATACCTATTTTAATTTTGTAAACTGCGTCTAAGGGGGGGTTATATATTTGAGATTTATTTTTTTATATTATTTTCTGCGCACGCACTTGAGCTCACGTGGTGTCCTATTTGCGGTAATTATTTTTTTTTGGTTGGTATTGAACCGCACACCCCTTAGCGTCCGGTACTTTTTATACGTCTTACCTTTCATTTTGTTCTGTTAAATAGAAATAACTTATGAATTTTTGTTATTTTATATTATTTTTTTATTAAGCCTATGGTAAAGTTAAATAATATTGTAATATGTATTTATTTTCAACTATCTTGGGAATCTATTTATTAAAATTGACTAAATTCTAATCTGACAATTTCATTTATTTTTTTTTTATTTATTCAGGTTGTATACTGTTACTTAGTATTTTAGTAGTAAACCTATTGGTAAGTTGGTGGTTTATTGAATAGTAACGTAGGGGACGCTGTGGGCCAATTTACCTGGCGCCCCTGATATAACTTCGGATTTTTTTTTGTTTTGTGGACCGCACGACCATCTCCACTGTTTTGTCTAGCCGCGAGCCATTCCCAGACTGTCATCGTATAGTACTTTTCTTTCGGGGTGTACGTCTGATTTATATTTGGTTCATTTTGTAATTTTTTTATATAGATTCGGTTTTGTACGCCACAATACACTCACACACACACAAACACGCACACACGCACACACACATACATTCTTCACCTCTCGACTCCTACCCATTAGTCGCCTCTTACGACAGGCAGGGCCTTCTTGCCACGGCCGTGTTCTCATCTCTGCGAGCCGATCGGACACACACACACTGACACACACACAAACGCACACACACACTCACACACGCACGCACACACGCACAGACACACATACACTCTTTACCTCTCGACTCCTACCCATTATTCTCCTCTTACGACAGGCAGGGAATTCACACACACACACACATACACACACACACTCACGCACACACACACGCACACACGCACACACACATACACTCTTCACCTCTCGACTCCTACCCATTAGTGGCCTCTTACGACAGACAGGGCCATCTTGCCATGGCCGTGTTCTTATCTCTGCTATTTGAACGGACACACATACACTCACACACACACACACGCATACACAGACACACGCACACACGCACACAAACACACACGTACACTCTTCACCTCTCGACTCCTACTCATTAGTTGCTCCTTACAGCAGGGATGGCCTTCTTGCCACGTTCGTATTCTTATCTCTGCGAGCCGAAGGGACCCACACACACATACACATTCACACACACACGCACACACACATATACACTCCTCACCTCTCGACTCCTACCCATTAGTTGCCTCTTACGTCAGGCAAGACCTTTTTGCCACGGCCCTATTCTTATCTCTGCGAGCTGAACGGACACACACACACTCACACACACACGCACGCACACACGCACACACACGTACACGCACAGCCGCACGCACAGACACACACACATACACTCTTCACCTCTCGACTCCTAACAATTAGTCGCCTCTTACGACAGGCAGGGCCTTCTTGATTTGGCCGTATTCTTATCTCTGCGAGACGAACGGACACACACTCACACACACACGCACGAACAAACGCACACACACACGCTCACCCGCACACACACACAATTATACTCTTCACCTCTCAACTCCTGCCTATTAGTTGCCCATTACGACAGGCAGGGCCTTCTTGCCTCAGCCGTATTCTTATCTCTGCAAGCCGAACGGACACACACACACTCACACACACGCACGCACACACACACACATACACTCTTCACCTCTCGACTCCTAACAATTAGTCGCCTCTTACGACAGGCAGGACCTTCTTGATTCGGCCGTATTCTTATCTCTGCGAGACGAACAGACACACAAACATTCACACACATACGCACGAACACACGCACACACACACGCTCACCCGCACACACACAAATACACTCTTCACCTCTCAACTCCTAAATATTAGTTGCCCATTACGACAGGCAGGGCCTTCTTTCCTTGGCCGTATTCTTATCTCTGCGAGCCGAAGGGACCCACACACACATACACATACACACACACACATACTCACACACACACAAGTACACACACACATACACTCTTCACCTCTCGACTCCTACCCATTAGTCGCTTCTTACGACAGGCCGGGCCATCTTGCCACGGCCGTGTTCTTATCTCTGCGAGTTGAACGGACACACACACACTCAAACACACACACGCACACAAAGACACACACACAAACACACACACACACACACGTACACTCTTCACCTCTCGACTCCTACAGATTAGTCTCTCCTTACAGCAGGCATGGCCTTCTTGACACGGCCGTGTTCTTATATCTGCGAGACGAACGGACACACACACACTCACACACACACTCACGAACACACGCACACACACACGCTCACCCGCACACAAACACAAATACACTCTTCACCTCTCAACTCCTACATATTAGTTGCCCATTACGACAGGCAGGGCCTTCTTTCCTTGGCCGTATTCTTATCTCTGCGAGCCGAAGGGACCCACACACACATACACATACACACACACACACACATACTCACACACACACACACACACAAGTACATACACAAATACACTCTTCACCTCTCAACTCCTACCAATTAGTCGCCCCTTACGACAGGCGGGGCCTTCTTGCCTCGACCGTATTCTTATCTCTGCGAGCCGAAGGGACACACACACACACACACATACAGACACACACTCAAGCACACTCACACACACAGACACACGAACACACGCACACATACACGTACACTCTTCACCTCTCGACTCCTACCCATTAGTCTCTCCTTACAGCAGGCATGGCCTTCTTGCCACGTTCGTATTCTTATCTCTGCGAGCCGAAGGGACCCACACACATATACACATACACCCACACACATACTCACACACACACACATACTCACACACACACACACACACGCACATACGCACACACACATACACTCTTCACCTCTCGACTCCTACCCATTAGTCGCCTCTTAGGACAGGCAAGACCTTCTTGCCACGGCCGTATTCTTATCTCTGCGAGCCGAACGGACACACACACTCACACACACACGCACGCACACACGCACACACACAGGCACACCCGCACACACACACAAATACACTCTTCACTTCTCAACTCCCACCTATTAGTCGCCCATTACGACAGGCAGGGCCTTCTTGCCTCGGCCGTATTCTTATCTCTGCAAGCCGAATGGACTCACACACATACACACACACACTCACACACATACACTCTTCACCTCTCGACTCCTACCCATTAGTCGCCTCTTACGAAAGGCCGGGCCGTCTTGCCACGGCCATGTTCTTATCTCTGCAAGCCAAACGGACACACACACACTCACACACACACGCACACACAGACACACGCACACACGCACACATACACACACACAAATACAGTATTCACTTCTCGACTCCTACCCATTAGTCGCCTCTTACGATAGGCATGGCGTTCTTGCCTCGGCAGTCTTCTTATCTCTGCGAGCCGAACGGACACACACATACATACACACACACTCACGCACACACACACGCACACACGCACACACGCACACACACACACACACACACACATACACTCTCCACCTCACGACTCCTACCCATTAGTCGCCTCTTACGACAGGCAGGGCCTTCTTACTACGTCCGTGTTCTTATCTATGCGAGCTGAACGAAGACACACGCGCACACACAGACACACACGCACACACACACAATAATTCTTCACCTCTCGACTCCTACCCATTAGTCGCCTCTTACGACAGGCAGGGCCTTCTTAGCACGGCCGTGTTCTTATCTCTGCGAGCCGACCAGACACACACACACACACTAACACACACACACACCTACACTCTTCACCTCTCGACTCCTACCCATTGGTCGCTTCTTACGGCAGGTATGGCCTTCTTGATACGGCGGTATTCTTATCTCTGCGAGCCGAAGGGACACACACACATACACACACATACTCATACACGCACACACACACGCACACACACATACAATCTTCATTTCTCGCCTCCTACCCATTAGTCGCTTCTTACGACAGGCAGGGCCTTCTTGCCACGGCCCTGTTCTTATCTCTGCGAGCCAAACGGACACAGACACACTTACACACACAGGCACGCTCACACGCACACACACACACGCCTACACGCACACACACAAATACACTCTTCACCTATCGACTCCTACTCATTAGTTGCCTCTTACGACAGACTTGGCTTTCTTGCCACGGCCGTATTCTTATCTCTGCGAGCCGAAGGGGCACACACACACATATACACACACACAAACAGACAATCACGCACACACACACGCACACACGCACACACGCACACACACAAACACACATACACTCTTCATCTCTCAACTCCTACCCATTAGTCGCCTGTTACGACAGGCAGGGCCTTCTTGCCACGGCCGTGTTCTTATCTCTGCGAGCAGAACGAAGACACACACAGACGCACTCACACACACACACACACAATCACTCTTCACCTGTCGACTCCTACCCATTAGTCGCCTCTTACGACAGGCAGGGCCTTCGTGCCTCGGCCGTATTCTTATCTCTGCAAGCAGAACGAAGACACACACAGACGCACTCACACACACACACACACACACAATCACTCTTCACCTGTCGACTCCTACCCATTAGTCGCCTCTTACGACAGGCAGGGCCTTCGTGCCTCGGCCGTATTCTTATCTCTGCAAGCCGAACGGACACACACACACACATACACACACACACATACACACACACACAATCACGCACACAGGCACACACACATACACTCTTCACCTCTCAACTCCTACCTATTAGTCGCCCCTTACGACAGGCAGGTCCCTGTTGCCTCGGCCGTATTCTTATCTCTGCAAGCCTAACGGTCACACACAAACACATACACACTTTACCTCTCGACGCCTTCATATTAGTCGACTCTTACGACAGGCATGGCCTTCTTGCCACGGCCGTGTTCTTATCTCTGCGAGCCGAACGGACACACACACACACACACTCACACACACACACACACACACACGCACACACAAATACACTCTTTACCTCTCAACTCCTACCAATTAGTCGCCCCTTACTACA
>NW_027311997.1:92500-95000 GCF_040954645.1 Diabrotica undecimpunctata
AGCACACACGCACACACACATACACACACACACGCACACACACACACACACACACACACCTACACTCTTCACCTCTCGACTCCTACCCATTAGTCGCCTCTTACGACAGGCAGGGCCTTCTTGCCACGGCCGTATTCTTATTTCTGCGAGCCGAACGGACACACACACACACACTCACACACACACACGCACACACAGACACAAGCACACACGCACACACACACAAATACACTCTTCACTTCTCAACTCCCACCTATTAGTCGCCCATTACGACAGGCAGGGTCTTCTTGCCTCAACCGTATTCTTATCTCTGCAAGCCGAATGGACACACACACATACGCACACACACTCACACACATACACTCTTCACCTCTGGACTCCTACCCATTAGTCGCCTTTTACGAAAGGCCGGGCCTTCTTGCCACGGCGATGCACACATACACACACACACACTCACACTCACGCAAGCACACACGCACACACACATACACACACACGCACACACACACACACACCTACACTCTTCACCTCTCGACTCCTACCCATTAGTCGCTCCTTACAGCAGGGATGGCCTTCTTGCCACGGCCGTATTCTTATCTCTGCGAGCCGAACGGACACACACACACTCACACACACACGCACGCACACACACACATACACTCTTCACCTCTCGACTCCTACACATTAGTCGCCTCCTACGACAGGCATGGCCTTCTTGCCACGGCCGTATTCTTATCTCTGCAAGCCGAACGGACACACATACACACACACACACTCACACTCATACACTCTTCACCTCTCGACTCCTACCCATTAGTCGCCTCTTACGATAGGCAGGACCTTCTTGCCACGGCCGTATTCTTATCTCTGCAAGCCGAACGGACACACATACACACACACACACACTCACACTCATATACTCTTCACCTCTCGACTCCTACTCATTAGTCACCCCTTACGACAGGCAGGGCCTTCTTGCCTGGGTTGTATTCTTATCTCTGCAAGCCGAACGAACACACTCACACACACATACACTCTTCACCTCTCGACTCTTACCCATTAGTCGCCTCTTACGACAGGCATGGCCTTCTTGCCTCTGCCGTATTCTTATCTCTGCAAGCCGAACGGACACACACACATACACACACACACTCACACAAATACACTCTTCACCTCCCGACTCCTACCCATTAGTCGCCACTTACGAAAGGCCGTGTTCTTATCTCTGCTAGCCGAACAGACACACTTACATACACACACACACTCACACTCATACACTCTTCACCTCTTGACTCCTACCCATTAGTCACCCCTTACGACAGGCAGGGCCTTCTTGCCTGGGTTGTATTCTTATCTCTGCAAGCCGAACGGACACACAAACACACATATACACTCTTCACCTCTCGACTCTTACCCATTAGTCGCCTCTTACGACAGGCATGGCCTTCTTGACTCGGCTGTATTCTTATCTCTGCGTGCTAAACGAAGACACACGGCCACACACAGACACACACGCACACACACACAATCATTCTTCACCTCTCGACTCCTACCCATTAGTCGCCTCATACGACCGGCAGGGCCTTCTTGGCACGGCCTTGTTCTTATCTCTGCAAGCCGACCAGACACACACACCCACACACACACACTAACACACACACACCTACACTCTTCCCTCTCGACTTCTACCCATTAGTCGCTCCTTACAGCAGGCATGGCCTTCTTGCCTCTGCCGTATTCTTATCTCTGCAAGCCGAACGGACACACACACATACACACACACTCACACAAATACACTCTTCACCTCTCGACTCCTACCCATTAGTCGCCTCTTACGATAGGCAGGACCTTCTTGCCACGGCCGTATTCTTATCTCTGCAAGCCAAACGGACACTCACATACACACGCACACACACACGTACACTCTTTCCTCTCGACTCCTACCCATTAGTCGCTCCTTACAGCAGGCATGGCCTTCTTGCCACGGCCGTATTCTTATCTGTGCGAGCCGAAGGGACATACACACACATACACACACACATACTCACACACACACACATGCACAGACCCACACACACACATACACTCTTCACCTCTCCACTCCTACCCATTAGTCGCCACTTACGACAGGCATGGCCTTCTTGACTCAGCTGTATTCTTATCTCTGCGTGCTAAACGAAGACACACGCACACACACAGACACACACGCACACACACACACCTACACTCTTCCCTCTCGACTCCTACCCATTAGTCGCTTCTTACAGCAGGCATGGCCTTCTTGCCACGGCCGTATTCTTATCTGTGCGAGCCGAAGGGACATACACACACATACACACACACATACTCACACACACACACATGCACAGACGCACACACACACATACACTCTTCACCTCTCCACTCCTACCCATTAGTCGCCACTTACGACAGGCATGGCCTTCTTGACTCAGCTGTATTCTTATCTCTGCGTGCTAAACGAAGACACACGCACACACAC
>NW_027311997.1:97500-108679 GCF_040954645.1 Diabrotica undecimpunctata
TACCAATTAGTCGCCCCTTACTACAGGCAGGGCCTTCTTTCCTCGGCCGTATTCTTATCTCTGCGAGCCGAATAGACACACATACATACACACACACACTCACGCACACACACACACACACGCACACACACACACATACACTTTTCACCTCTCGACTCCTACCCATTAGTCGCCTCTTACGACAGGCAGGGCCTTCTTGCCACGGCCGTATTCTTATCTCTGCGAGCCGAACGGACACACACACACACTCACACACACACACACGCACACACAGACACAAGCACACACGCACACACACACACAAATACACTCTTCACTTCTCAACTCCCACCTATTAGTCGCCCATTACGACAGGCAGGACCTTCTTGCCTCGGCCGTATTCTTATCTCTGCAAGCCGAATGGACACACACACATACACACACACACTCACACACATACACTCTTCACCTCTGGACTCCTACCCATTAGTCGCCTTTTACGAAAGGCCGGGCCTTCTTGCCACGGCCATGCACACATACACACACACACACTCACACTCACGCAAGCACACACGCACACACACATACACACACACACGCACACACACACACACCTACACTCTTCACCTCTCGACTCCTACCCATTGGTCGCTCCTTACAGCAGGGATGGCCTTCTTGCCACGGCCGTATTCTTATATCTGCGAGCCGAACGGACACACACACACTCACACTCAGACGCACGCACACACACACATACACTCTTCACCTCTCGACTCCTAACCATTAGTCGCCTCCTACGACAGGCATGGCCTTCTTGCCATGGCCGTATTCTTATCTCTACGAGCCAAAGAGATACACAAACACACATACACACACACAATCACGCACACACACAAACGCACACACGCACACACACATACACTCTTCACCTCTCGACTCCTACCCATTAGCCGCCTCTTACGATAGGCAGGACCTTCTTGCCACGGCCGTATTCTTATCTCTGCAAGCCGAACGGACACACATACACACACACACACTCACACTCATACACTCTTCACCTCTCGACTCCTACCCATTAGTCACCCCTTACGACAGGCAGGCCCTTCTTGCCTGGGTTGTATTCTTATCTCTGCAAGCCGAACGAACACACTTACACACACATACACTCTTCACCTCTCGACTCTTACCCATTAGTCGCCTCTTACGACAGGCATGGCCTTCTTGACTCGGCTGTATTCTTATCTCTGCGTGCTAAACGAAGACACACGCCCACACACAGACACACACGCACACGCACACACACACAATCATTCTTCACCTCTCGACTCCTACCCATTAGTCGCCTCATACGACAGGCAGGGCCTTCTTGGCACGGCCGTGTTCTTATCTCTGCAAGCCGACCAGGCACACACACCCACACACACACACTAACACACACACACACACCTACACTCTTCCCTCTCGACTTCTATGATAATTTTCCGGCAAAAAAATGCATAATTTCTGGCCACGTGTTTAAATTTGTTTAATCAGCAAGTCACCCTTAATCGAAATAATTCAAATTTTGAACAAAATATACACTTTTAATTTTCACGAAATTTTCAGCAAGTACAAACATCCAAGTGGAAATTTTTCTCACGAACCGTAAGATGTAGGAAAATTCTGAGTATGGCAGAAGAACGAGCGGCCAATTTTATGTAGGAAATGTTTAATCGCTTGACTCTCGGACCAAAATTGACGCCAATATAGCCGATTAACCAAATTTGATAAAAATCCAACGGTACCCCCTTGGAAAAATTTTTCCAAATTTTCCAAAAAAAAATATTTTGTTTCATGTTTTGGTACATGCTCTTGGTCCAGCTTATTCCAAACATGTGTTTTTTTCTAATCCCTTAACCCCAGTTTGCCGGAAAAGAGGAAAAATCGAATTAAAAAATTTACAGTTTTTTCGGTTTTCCGACAAAACGGTCCATAATTTTTAGCCACATGTTTAGATTTTTTTAATCAGCAAGTCACCCTTAATCGAAATAATTCAAATTTTAAACAAAATATTCACTTTTAATTTTCACGAAATTTTCAGCAAGTACAAACATCCAAGTGGAAATTTTTCTCACGAACCGTAAGATGTAGGAAAATTCTGATTATGGCGGAAGAACGAGCGGCCAATTTTATGTAGGAAATGTGTATTCGCTTGACTCTCGGACCAAAATTGACGCCAATATAGACGATTAACCAAATTGGATAAAAATCCAAGTACCCCCTTGGAAAATTTTTTCCAAATTTTCCAGAAAAAAAAATTTTGTTTAATGTTTTGGTACATGCTGTTGGTCCAGCTTATTCCAAACATGTGTTTTTTTCTAATCCCTTAACCCCTGTTTTCCGGAAAAGAGGAAAAATCGAATTAAAAAATTTACAGTTTTTTCGGTTTTCCGGCAAAACGGTCCATAATTTTTAGCCACATGTTTAGATTTTTTTAATCATCAAGTCACCCTTAATCGAAATAATTCAAATTTTAAACAAAATATTCACTTTTAATTTTCACGAAATTTTCAGCAAGTACAAACATCCAAGTGGAAATTTTTCTCACGAACCGTAAGATGTAGGAAAATTCTGATTATGACAGAAGAACGAGCGGCCAATTTTATGTAGGAAATGTGTATTCGCTTGACTCTCGGACCAAAATTGACGCCAATATAGCCGATTAACGAAATTTGATAAAAATCCAATTTTCTACAGTTTTTTCGATTTTCCGACAAAAAAATGCATAACTTCTGGCCACGTGTTTACATTTGTTTAATCAGCAAGTCACCCTTAATCAAAATAATTCAAATTTTAAACAAAATATACACTTTTAATTTTCACGAAATTTTCAGCAAGTACAAACATCCAAGTGGAAATTTTTCTCACGAACCGTAAGATGTAGGAAAATTCTGAGTATGGCAGAAGAACGAGCGGCCAATTTTATGTAGGAAATGTGTATTCGCTTGACTCTCGGACCAAAATTGACGCCAATATAGCCGATTAACGAAATTTGATAAAAATCCAATTTTCTACAGTTTTTTCGATTTTCCGGCAAAAAAATGCATAATTTCTGGCCACGTGTTTAAATTTGTTTAATCAGCAAGTCACCCTTAATCGAAATAATTCAAATTTTAAACTAAATATACACTTTTAATTTTCACGAAATTTTCAGCAAGTACAAACATCCAAGTGGAAATTTTTTTCACGAACCGTAAGATGTAGGAAAATTCTGAGTATGGCAGAAGAACGAGCGGCCAATTTTATGTAGGAAATGTGTATTTGCTTGACTCTCGGACCAAAATTGACGCCAATATAGCCGATTAACGAAATTTGAAAAAAATCCAATTTTCTACAGTTTTTTCGATTTTCCGGCAAAAAAATGCATAATTTCTGGCCACGTGTTTACATTTGTTTATTCAGCAAGTCACCCTTAATCGAAATAATTCAAATTTTAAACAAAATAATTAAAAGTGTATATTTTCAGCAAGTAGCGGCCAATTTTATGTAGGAAATGTGTATTCGCTTGACTCTCGGACCAAAATTGACGCCAATATAGCCGATTAACGAAATTTGATAAAAATCCAATTTTCTACAGTTTTTTCGATTTTCCGACAAAAAAATGCATAACTTCTGGCCACGTGTTTACATTTGTTTAATCAGCAAGTCACCCTTAATCAAAATAATTCAAATTTTAAACAAAATATACACTTTTAATTTTCACGAAATTTTCAGCAAGTACAAACATCCAAGTGGAAATTTTTCTCACGAACCGTAAGATGTAGGAAAATTCTGAGTATGGCAGAAGAACGAGCGGCCAATTTTATGTAGGAAATGTGTATTCGCTTGACTCTCGGACCAAAATTGACGCCAATATAGCCGATTAACGAAATTTGATAAAAATCCAATTTTCTACAGTTTTTTCGATTTTCCGGCAAAAAAATGCATAATTTCTGGCCACGTGTTTAAATTTGTTTAATCAGCAAGTCACCCTTAATCGAAATAATTCAAATTTTAAACTAAATATACACTTTTAATTTTCACGAAATTTTCAGCAAGTACAAACATCCAAGTGGAAATTTTTTTCACGAACCGTAAGATGTAGGAAAATTCTGAGTATGGCAGAAGAACGAGCGGCCAATTTTATGTAGGAAATGTGTATTTGCTTGACTCTCGGACCAAAATTGACGCCAATATAGCCGATTAACGAAATTTGAAAAAAATCCAATTTTCTACAGTTTTTTCGATTTTCCGGCAAAAAAATGCATAATTTCTGGCCACGTGTTTACATTTGTTTATTCAGCAAGTCACCCTTAATCGAAATAATTCAAATTTTAAACAAAATAATTAAAAGTGTATATTTTCAGCAAGTACAAACATCCAAGTGGAAATTTTTCTCACGAACCGTAAAATGTAGGAAAATTCTGAGTATGGCAGAAGAACGAGCGGCCAATTTTATGTAGGAAATGTGTATTCGCTTGACTCTCGGACCAAAATTGACGCCAATATAGCCGATTAACGAAATTTGATAAAAATCCAATTTTCTACAGTTTTTTCGATTTTCCGGCAAAAAATGCATAATTTCTGGCCACGTGTTTACATTTGTTTAATCAGCACGTCACCCTTAATCGAAATAATTCAAATTTTAAACAAAATAATCACTTTTAATTTTCACGAAATTTACAGCAAGTACAAACATCCAAGTGGAAATTTTTCTCACGAACCGTAAGATGTAGGAAAATTCTGAGTATGGCAGAAGAACGAGCGGCCAATTTTATGTAGGAGATGTGTATTCGCTTGACTCTCGGACCAAAATTGACGCCACTATAGCCGATTAACGAAATTTGATAAAAATCCAATTTTCTACAGTTTTTTCGATTTTCCGGCAAAAAATGCATAATTTCTGGCCACGTGTTTACATTTGTTTAATCAGCACGTCACCCTTAATCGAAATAATTCAAATTTTAAACAAAATAATCACTTTTAATTTTCACGAAATTTACAGCAAGTACAAACATCCAAGTGGAAATTTTTCTCACGAACCGTAAGATGTAGGAAAATTCTGAGTATGGCAGAAGAACGAGCGGCCAATTTTATGTAGGAAATGTGTATTCGCTTGACCCTCGGACCAAAATTGACGCCAATATAGCCGATTAACCAAATTTGATAAAAATCCAAGGGTACCCCCTTGGAAAATTTTTTCCAAATTTTCCAGAAAAAAAAATTTTGTTTAATGTTTTGGTACATGCTCTTGGTCCAGCTTATTCCAAACATGTGTTTTTTTCTAATCCCTTAACCCCAGTTTGCCGGAAAAGAGGAAAAATCGAATTAAAAAATTTACAGTTTTTTCGGTTTTCCGGCAAAACGGTCCATAATTTTTAGCCACATGTTTAGATTTTTTTAATCAGCAAGTCACCCTTAATCGAAATAATTCAAATTTTAAACAAAATATTCACTTTTAATTTTCAAGAAATTTTCAGCAAGTACAAACATCCAAGTGGAAATTTTTCTCACGAACCGTAAGATGTAGGAAAATTCTGATTATATCAGAAGAACGAGCGGCCAATTTTATGTAGGAAAGGTGTATTCGCTTGACTCTCGGACCAAAATTGACGCCAATATAGCCGATTAACGAAATTTGATAAAAATCCAATTTTCTACAGTTTTTTCGATTTTCCGGCAAAAAAATGCATAATTTCTGGCCACGTGTTTACACTTGTTTAATCAGCAAGTCACCCTTAATCGAAATAATTCAAATTTTAAACAAAATAATCACTTTTAATTTTCACGAAATTTACAGCAAGTACAAACATCCAAGTGGAAATTTTTCTCACGAACCGTAAGATGTAGGAAAATTCTGAGTATGGCAGAAGAACGAGCGGCCAATTTTATGTAGGAAATGTGTATTCGCTTGACTCTCGGACCAAAATTGACGCCAATATAGCCGATTAACGAAATTTGATAAAAATCCAATTTTCTACAGTTTTTTCCATTTTCCGGCAAAAAAATGCATAATTTCTGGCCACGTGTTTACATTTGTTTAATCAGCAAGTCACCCTTAATCGAAATAATTCAAATTTTAAACAAAATATACACTTTTAATTTTCACGAAATTTTCAGCAAGGACAAACATCCAAGTGGAAATTTTTCTCACGAACCGTAAGATGTAGGAAAATTCTGAGTATGGCAGAAGAACGAGCGGCCAATTTTATGTAGGAAATGTGTATTCGCTTGACTCTCGGACCAAAATTGACGCCAATATAGACGATTAACCAAATTGGATAAAAATCCAAGTACTCCCTTGGAAAATTTTTTCCAAATTTTCCAGAAAAAAAATTTTGTTTAATGTTTTGGTACATGATGTTGGTCCAGCTTATTCCAAACATGTGTTTTTTTCTAATCCCTTAACCCCAGTTTGCCGGAAAAGAGGAAAAAATCGAATTAAAAAATTTAGAGTTTTTTCAGTTTTCCGGCAAAACCGTCCATAATTTTTAGCCACATGTTTAGATTTTTTTAATCAGCAAGTCACCCTTAATCGAAATAATTCAAATATTAAACAAAATATTCACTTTTAATTTTCACGAAATTTTCAGCAAGTACAAACATCCAAGTGGAAATTTTTCTCACGAACCGTAAGATGTAGGAAAATTCTGAGTATGGCAAACGAACGAGCGGCCAATTTTATTTAGGAAATGTGTATTCGCTTGACTCTCGGACCAAAATTGACGCCAATATAGCCGATTAACCAAATTTGATAAAAATCCAAGGGTACCCCCTTGGAAAATTTTTTCCAAATTTTCCAGAAAAAAAATTTTGTTTAATGTTTTGGTACATGCTCTTGGTCCAGCTTATTCCAAACATGTGTTTTTTTCTAATCCCTTAACCCCAGTTTGCCGGAAAAGAGGAAAAATCGAATTAAAAAATTTAGAGTTTTTTCAGTTTTCCGGCAAAACCGTCCATAATTTTTAGCCACATGTTTAGATTTTTTTAATCAGCAAGTCACCCTTAATCGAAATAATTCAAATATTAAACAAAATATTCACTTTTAATTTTCACGAAATTTTCAGCAAGTACAAACATCCAAGTGGAAATTTTTCTCACGAACCGTAAGATGTAGGAAAATTCTGATTATGGCAGAAGAACGAGCGGCCAATTTTATGTAGGAAATGTGTATTCGCTTGACTCTAGGACCAAAATTGACGCCAATATAGCCGATTAACGAAATTTGATAATCCAATTTTCTACAGTTTTTTCGATTTTCCGGCAAAAAAATGCATAATTTCTGGCCACGTGTTTACATTTGTTTAATCAGCAAGTCGCCCTTAATCGAAATAATTTAAATTTTAAACAAAATATACACTTTTAATTTTCACGAAATTTTCAGCAAGTACAAACATCCAAGTGGAAATTTTTCTCACGAACCGTAAGATGTAGGAAAATTCTGATTATGGCAGAAGAACGAGCGGCCAATTTTATGTAGGAAACGTGTATTCGCTTGACTCTCGGACCAAAATTGACGCCAATATAGCCGATTAACGAAATTTGATAAAAATCCAATTTTCTACAGTTTTTTCGATTTTCCGGCAAAAAAATGCATAATTTCTGGCCACGTGTTTACATTTGTTTAATCAGCAAGTCACCCTTAATCGAAATAATTCAAATTTTAAACAAAATATACACCTTTAATTTTCACGAAATTTTCAGCAAGTACAAACATCCAAGTGGAAATTTTTCTCACGAACCGTCAGATGTAGGAAAATTCTGAGTATGGCAGAAGAACGAGCGGCCAATTTTATGTAGGAAATGTGTATTCGCTTGACTCTCGGACCAAAATTGACGCCAATATAGCCGATTAACCAACTTTGATAAAAATCCAAGGGTACCCCCTTGGAAAAATTTTTCCAAATTTTCCAGAAAAAAAAATTTTGTTTAATGTTTTGGTACATGCTCTTGGTCCAGCTTATTCCAAACATGTGTTTTTTTCTAATCTCTTAACCCAGTTTGCCGGAAAAGAGGAAAAATCGAATTAAAAAATTTACAGTTTTTTCGGTTTTCCGGCAAAACCGTCCATAATTTTTAGCCACATATTTAGATTTTTTTAATCAGCAAGTCACCCTTAATCGAAACAATTCAAATTTTAAACAAAATATTCACTTTTAATTTTCAAGAAATTTTCAGCAAGTACAAACATCCAAGTGGAAATTTTTTTCACGAACCGTAAGATGTAGGAAAATTCTGATTAAGGCAGAAGAACGAGCGGCCAATTTTATGTAGGAAATGTGTATTCGCTTGACTCTCGGACCAAAATTGACGCCAATATAGCCGATTAACGAAATTTGATAAAAATCCAATTTTCTACAGTTTTTTCGATTTTCCGGCAAAAAAATGCATAATTTCTGGCCACATGTTTACATTTGTTTAATCAGCAAGTCACCCTTATCGAAATAATTCAAATTTTAAACAAAATATACACTTTTAATTTTCACGAAATTTTCAGCAAGTACAAACATTCGAGTGAAATTTTTCTCACGAACCGTAAGATGTAGGAAAATTCTGAGTATGGCAGAAGAACGAGCGGCCAATTTTATGTAGGAAATGTGTATTCGCTTGACTTTCGGACCAAAATTGACGCCAATATAGCCGATTAACCAAATTTGATAAAAATCCAAGGGTACCCCCTTGGAAAATTTTTCCAAATTTTCCAGAAAAAAAAATTTGTTTAATGTTTTTGGTACATGCTCTTGGTCCAGCTTATTCCAAACATGTGTTTTTTTCTAATCCCTTAACCCCAGTTTGCCGAGAAAAAGGAAAAATCGAATTAAAAAATTTACAGTTTTTTTCGGTTTTCCGGCAAAACGGTCCATAATTTTTAGCCACATGTTTAGATTTTTTTAATCAGCAAGTCACTCTTAATCGAAATAATTCAAATTTTAAACAAAATATTCACTTTTAATTTTCAAGAAATTTTCAGCAAGTACAAACATCCAAGTGGAAATTTCTCTCACGAACCGTAAGATGTAGGAAAATTCTGATTATATCAGAAGAACGAGCGGCCAATTTTATGTAGGAAAGGTGTATTCGCTTGACTCTCGGACCAAAATTGACGCCAATATAGCCGATTAACGAAATTTGATAAAAATCCAATTTTCTACAGTTTTTTTCGATTTTCCGGCAAAAAAATGCATAATTTCTGGCCACGTGTTTACATTTGTTTAATCAGCAAGTCACCCTTAATCGAAATAATTCAAATTTTAAACAAAATATACACTTTTAATTTTCACAGAATTTTCAGCAAGTACAAACATCCAAGTGGAAATTTTTCTCACGAACCGTAAGATGTAGGAAAATTCTGAGTATGGCAGAAGAACGAGCGGCCAATTTTATGTAGGAAATGTGTATTCGCTTGACTCTCGGACCAAAATTACGCCAATATAGCCGATTAACGAAATTTGATAAAAATCCAATTTTCTACAGTTTTTTCGATTTTCCGGCAAAAAAATGCATAATTTCTGGCCACGTGTTTACATTTGTTTAATCAGCAAGTCACCCTTAATCGAAATAATTCAAATTTTAAACAAAATATACACCTTTAATTTTCACGAAATTTTCAGCAAGTACAAACATCCAAGTGGAAATTTTTCTCACGAACCGTCAGATGTAGGAAAATTCTGAGTATGGCAGAAGAACGAGCGGCCAATTTTATGTAGGAAATGTGTATTCGCTTGACTCTCGGACCAAAATTGACGCCAATATAGCCGATTAACCAAATTTGATAAAAATCCAAGGGTACCGTCTTGGAAAAATTTTTCCAAATTCTCCAAAAAAAAAAAATTTGTTTAATGTTTTGGTACATGCTCTTGGTCCCGCTTATTCCAAACATGTGTTTTTTTCTAATCCCTTAACCCCAGTTTGCCGGAAAAGAGGAAAAATCGAATTAAAAAATTTACAGTTTTTTCGGTTTTCCGGCAAAACGGTCCATAATTTTTAGCCACATGTTTAGATTTTTTTAATCAGCAAGTCACCCTTAATCGAAATAATTCAAATTTTAAACAAAATATTTACTTTTAATTTTCAAGAAATTTTCAGCAAGTACAAACATCCAAGTGAAAATTTTTCTCACGAACCGTAAGATGTAGGAAAATTCTGATTATGGCAGAAGAACGAGCGGCCAATTTTATGTAGGAAATGTGTATTCGCTTGACTCTCGGACCAAAATTGGCGCCAATATAGCCGATTAACGAAATTTGATAAAAATCCAATTTTCTACAGTTTTTTCGATTTTCCGGCAAAAAAATGCATAATTTCTGGCCACGTGTTTACATTTGTTTAATCAGCAAGTCACCCTTAATCGAAATAATTCAAATTTTAAACAAAATATACACTTTTAATTTTCACGAAAATTTTCAGCAAGTACAAACATTCGAGTGGAAATTTTTCTCACGAACCGTAAGATGTAGGAAAATTCTGAGTATGGCAGAAGAACGAGCGGCCAATTTTATGTAGGAAATGTGTATTCGCTTGACTCTCGGACCAAAATTGACGCCAATATAGCCGATTAACCAAATTTGATAAAAATCCAAGGGTACCCCCTTGGAAAAATTTTTCCAAATTTTCCAGAAAAAAAAATTTGTTTAATGTTTTGGTACATGCTCTTGGTCCAGCTTATTCCAAACATGTGTTTTTTTCTAATCCCTTAACCCCAGTTTGCCGGAAAAAAGGAAAAAATCGAATTAAAAAATTTACAGTTTTTTCGGTTTTCCGGCAAAACGGTCCATAATTTTTAGCCACATGTTTAGATTTTTTTAATCAGCAAGTCACTCTTAATCGAAATAATTCAAATTTTAAACAAAATATTCACTTTTAATTTTCAAGAAATTTTCAGCAAGTACAAACATCCAAGTGGAAATTTCTCTCACGAACCGTAAGATGTAGGAAAATTCTGATTATATCAGAAGAACGAGCGGCCAATTTTATGTAGGAAATGTGTATTCGCTTGACTCTCGGACCAAAATTACGCCAATATAGCCGATTAACGAAATTTGATAAAAATCCAATTTTCTACAGTTTTTTCGATTTTCCGGCAAAAAAATGCATAATTTCTGGCCACGTGTTTACATTTGTTTAATCAGCAAGTCACCCTTAATCGAAATAATTCAAATTTTAAACAAAATATACACCTTTA
>NW_027311998.1:0-102500 GCF_040954645.1 Diabrotica undecimpunctata
ACAAAAACGATAAGTATGGGGAGAAGAAGGCTCAGGGGATGTAGAAGGAGGAAAGAAGAAAAACCAGTGTAAGCAGATAAAGAAGAATGGGAATTAATTATTTGGAAAATATTAGGTAGTGGAGGAGACAGAAGAAAGGGGAAGAACGGCGAGAATAAGGAAAATTTCTAGAAGGAAAACGAAAATAAAGTAAAGGAAAAAAAAACAACAGACACTGAGCTAAGTAAATTGTACAAAAAAATATAAATAGAAACATATACAAACCTATCCATTGTATAACATTCTTATGCTGCCTATCAGTCAGTAATTCCAGAAGAAATTGCCACAGTTGTATTTGACCATTACTACTATTTTTATTATTTAAAGTTATTGTTGGATCAAAGTACCTAATGTTTGTCGAGTAATTCAGAATTTTCAAATCTTTTCTTCCAGTCTAAAACATAAGTTAATTAAAAAATATTCTAAATGAAATTATTTGTAATCAATACCTTATTTACTTTTACGATTTTCGGAAGGATTCTTTTTGGCGGATCTTCCTTTTTTGTTGCTAAAAAACCAGATGTGATTTCAATAAAGCAACAAAAAATCAATGGAATAATTATATTTATATACTATAAATTGTAAATAACTAAAGAAACACCTCGCATATTGGATTTTTATGCAGTCATCCCTTTTTTGACAATGAGTATTATCAAAATGATTTTCATAGTATCTACTGGTGCATTATACACGACTGAATATATATATATATATATATATATATATATATATATATATATATATATATATATATATATATATATAAACAATATATATATATATATATATATATATATATATATATATATATATATATATATATATATATATATATATATATATATATATATATATATTGTCATACTTTTTCTTTTCCAACCAAAGAAAAATAAATAAAAAAAATCCATCGAAATAAAATTTTAAGAAATCATTATAAACAAAAATGTATATATTAATTTAAGATAAAATTTAGTGTAGATAAGAATAGAAATTTGTGTTTCCGTTGCAAACAAAATTATCAAAAAAACCTTTGTTTAGAATTAGAAGACATTTTACCTGTAAGTTAATCTCTTCATTGTTTGTAGAGTCGAGTATTAAATGACCATATTCTAATCTTTTGAAATATGTATAAATGATGTATTGAAAAAAACCAATTTTAAAGTAAGCTATTTAGTTTTCTCTGAAACCGAAATTAGGCTTTTCCAATATCATAGTAAACACAATTTAAGCTTTTTGATTGGACGGTCGTTTTTAAATGGGAATTTGGGAGTCGATGATGAGACAGGAGAAGTTAGTCATATTTTGGTCATCGAAAGGAAACAGTCGTGTGTCTCAAGAGAGGGTGTGCTTCGTGAGTTTGGATACCGGCGTAACGAAAAGAAGTGAATAGTTTGAAGAAGGAGATAACAAGTAGATTAAAAGAGGTCCTTGTATCTACCGTGGGCATTTTATAAAGTATATGTGAAAGTATTCTTACGGCATCAAGTTGACAAAAGGAGGTCCTGGTGTCATAAATAAGTAGCGGAGTTTTGGAGAAGTGAATCAGGTGTTTTTTTTGTGTAGTCTGAAGGAGGTTTGCAGAGACGTAAAGAAGGAGCCGAGGTGCCAAAGAGGGGAGATCACATCTTTGAGGAGACTGGACTTTTCTGGGTATGTTCCAACATACAACTCAAGAAGAAAATAAACTGTAAGTGTTTGTACAATTGAATTTTATATCTGTGAAGGATCGTTTGGACATCATGGTCATTATCATTAAAATTTAAGAACTGAGGTTTTGTTAGGCTAATCAAAAGTTTAAAGTATTGTGGTTTCTTTTTTCAAGTAAAGAAAATTTTAAGTAAAATTGGTTTTTTCACGTAATATAAATGTATGTAGCTTTCTAATCTTATTATCATAATATTTTGATTTATTTTCTTGTATGCTGATTAAAAAGATAACGACAGAATTTAATAATTGTTTTATTCGTTCATATAAAATAAAGAAACGTAAATCTTTGTAATATAATATATTTGTATTATTATCCTTTTCTTCTCTCACCCGATAAAAGACAACTAGAAAATCTTTTGAATCCATCGAACACAGGTAATATAAGGATTATTTTACTTTTGATAACAAATAAGTTATAATTCTTTTTTATTGGCTCAATAAACTAAGTTTGAACTCAAAATAAACAATCATAACAAATGGCCCCCAACGTGTAAGGCGTAGAAAGTATTTCTAGTTAAAATTTAAACGGATAGAGAAAGAAAGCAGATTGATTGAAAATTTATTTACCGATGGTTAAAGTTTATAATATTTGCTTTTATGACATTACATTTCAAATTTCTCTAGGTACAAATTTTTACATGATATAATTTATGATATTTGATTGATTTTTACAACTGACAAAAGTTTTAAAATTTTATTGCATTTATTTAAATTTATTGCATTTGGGATAAGAGAAAAAGTTTTCATCTTTGCAACATTACTCGAATTTCATATTTGGCGGTGATATTATTGCACAAATTTCAAAGCTTCATATTTGGCGGGGATAAATATTCTAACGAACATGTCGACCACAAGGAGTCAAAGCAAAACGCAAGAAAGGAAAGAGGATAAGATAGAAAGAAAAGAAACAGGGATGCTGGAAAAATTATTAGCAATGATGCAAATACAAACACAAACAATAGAGAAAATCCAAATTGAAACATCAAAGAAAATTGATAGAAACCAACAAGAAACATCACTAAAAATGGATAGAAACCAACAAGAAACAAAACAAACAATGAGCAATATAGAGCAGCGTTTGGAAAACTATGAACAGGAAATTAAAGGATGTGTTGAGGGAATAAAGAAAGAACTGATACAACAAATAGAAGAGATTAATGAAATAAAAAAGAAAATGGGAGAACAAGAAAAGAAAGTAGAAAATAAGATGAAGGAAATCAAGATTGGCCAGAAAAAGGAATTAGATCAGTTAGAAGAAAAATTTGAAATGGCGCTACAAGAAGACAGGAAAGAAGTAGAAAGGAGATTAAAGCAAAATGAAAAACATATTGCAGAAATTGAACTAAGAGGAGCAGAGAGAAAAGAAGTTATCGTCCATGGAACAAGCGAGGTAAAAATACAGTTTGGCGGGGACGTAAAAAAATTACACCCAGTAATTTTCATCAACAATTTAAAAAAGAAAGTACGACATATCGGTAATTTCGAAACAGCAAAGGAAACGATAAGGAACCATCTTAAAGATGAGGCAAGTTTATGGTTTGATAGCAAAGAAGAAGAATTGCAAAATTGGCAAACATTTGAACAAAAATTTCTGAATTATTTCTGGGGGAAAATACAACAGATAGAGATAAACAAGGAATTACAAAATGGGAGATACCAGGATAGTATAGGTATATCAGAAAAAACATATGCCTTACAACTATACAAAAATGCAAGACACTTACATTACAACTATTCGTCCGAACAGCTAGTGGAACTAATAGCCAGACATTTTGAAGATACCTTAGAAGATCACATAACTCTACAAAACTACAAAGATATTGACAGTTTATGCCAATTCTTACAAATACGAGAAGCAAAATTAAGAGAAAGAAAAACGAGGAGAACGCAAGAAAATTATAGACAACGAGAAAATCAAGACTATAGAGATAGAGGACAAAACTTTAGGAGAGAGTACACAAGAAGAGAATTTGTCCCGAGGAGGGAAAACGAAAGTAGAGACAACGGAAGAGTAAATTATGAACAAAGAAATCGGCAATGGAACGAAAACAGATATCGAGAGAACCAGAATAGAAACAACAATCGCACATATCAGGAAAACCGAAATAATAATAGAACGAATGAACCGGAAAATCGCGGAAACCGATACGGGTCCGAGAGACCAAGAGAAAATAGAAGAGCGGTCAACAACACACACATAGAGGAATATGAGGATGAGAGACAAAGCGACAGAAGTAGAAGCGAACAAGAACAGCACGCGTCTTTTCACGAAGGCGCTCACTAAAGACAAAGAAACAAACAGGAATTTTTTGTCACCCGAAGGAATTTATTAAATTGGCAGAAAATAAAGACAAAATAAGTGGAGCAAATCTGAAATTTGTAAATGGTTTTATCAACGAGACACCGATTAAAATTATGATTGATACTGGATCGGAAATTACACTGATCAACAGAAAACTAATAGAGGAAGTTAATTTAACGAATTTGATTTACAAAATTCCCAAGGTAAATTTAGTGGGCGCAAATAAACGGATTTTGGCAACGATAAATGAAGGAATACGAATAAAAGTACGATTGGATAAGAAATTTTATGCACTACAATGTGTTGTGATGCCAAACATGTTGCATGATATGATCGTAGGAGTGGATGAATTGGCAGAAAAACATGTGGTGATAGATTTCAAAAATAACACGATGAAAATCAAAGATGAAAAAGAAGAAGAACAGGACAGTAAGAAAAAGGAAAAGGAAAATGAGAAACAAAAAATTGATTTAGACAAAGAACAAACGGTGGAAATGAATTTGACAATGAAACAAGGACAGAGAAGAAAGAGGAGATTGGCAAAAGAAAGTGAAAAGTGGGTTTCCTCAAAAGAAGAGATGAGCCCAGAAGAAGAATAGGAAGAAAGATTAACAAAAGAAGACGAAAAAGGTACAATTGAAACAGTGGTATTTGAAGAAGTATGCGAAATGGAGGAGGCAGAATACAAAATAAATATGTGTAAAGAAATTGAGGAAAAAGAAAGAAAATTGATATGTGGAGAAGAAAAGGAAAAGGAATTGCGTGTAATATTGAGAAAGTATGAAGATTTAATAAATGAAGAAAACAGAGTAGCCAAAGAGTATGAACATTCATTTGAGGTTAAAGACTTAGGAAATTTTCGATCGAAAACTTATCCTATCCCATATAAATACCGACAGGAGGTGAAAGGAGAAATAAAAAAAATGTTAGAAGATCAAATCATAGAGAGATGTGACTCGCCGTACATCAACCCAATCGTGATTGTGAAAAAAAGCAGTGGAGAATTGAGGCTCTGTTTGGATGCCCGGAATATAAATCAACACACGGTATCTCAATATGAATCACCCCTCAACATCGAAGCTATTTTTGGGAGAATTACGGGAACACACATGTTTTCTAAAATTGATTTGAAACATAGTTTTTGGTTAATACCGTTAGCAGAAAGATGTAGAAATTACACCGCTTTCTCAATCGATGGTATTGTATACCGATTTAAAGTAGTACCGTTTGGATTACAAAGTGCGTGTGCAGCATTGGTAAGAGCTCTCCATACAATATTAAATAAATATGAAGATTTCATAGTGCACTACATCGACGACTTACTCATTTATTCACCAGATACATCAAGTCATTTGGAACACATAAAGATTATTTTGGGAGAATTGGACAAGGCCGGATTAAAACTGAATATTGAAAAATGTTAATTTTTTCAAAAAGAAGTGATATATTTGGGATTTAAATTGGACACACAAACAGTTAGTTTAGCCGAGGACCGGGTAAAACTCATAGATGAATACCCTTCTTCTTCTTAACATGCCATACACCAAAGTGCGTAGGCGACTATCTCATTACTAGAATTCTGTTCTTGGCGGCGTGACACAGTTCGCCTGTATTGTGTATTCCTGTCCATTCTTTAATATTTCTTAACCAGGATAATTGTTTGCGGCCGGCTCCTCTCCTACCTTCGATCTTCCCTTGTAGGATTAACTGAGGTATTTCATATTTTACTCCTCTCAATATGTGCCCAAGGTAACCAATCTTGCGTTTTTTAATTAATTTAAAGAGTTCTCTTTCCACGCCGGCTCTCTTAAGGACGTCATCGTTTCGAACTCTATCCACCCAAGGTATGCGCATCATTCTTCTTAATGACCACATTTCAAATGCTTCAAGTTTGTTGATAGATGTTTTTTTCAGAGTCCACGTTTCCATGCCATAAAGCAAGATGGACCATATGTAGCACTTGACCATTCTGTAGCGTATTTCGAAATGTAGGTTTTGATTACATAAAAGCGGTCTGAATTTCACAAAAGCTTGTCTTGCCATTTGTATTCGGGTTTTTATCTCTTGTTGTGGATCCGATTGGTCATTGATTGTGGTGCCAAGGTATTTAAAAGTTTTCACGCGTTTTATGCGATCGTCACCTATGCATATTATCGGGTTTTCTGGAGGGTTTCTGCTAATGACCATATATTTCGTTTTCAAAATGTTGATTTTGAGGCCATATTTTTTACCTATGCTATTCACCCTATCAAGTAATAACTGCTGATCTTCCAATTTATCAGTTATAATCACTGTGTCGTCCGCATAGCGTAGGTTGCTAATTGGTATGCCGTTCACCTTAATGCCTAATTCCGTGTCTTCTAATGCTTCCGCAAATATATTTTCAACATATAAATTAAAAAGCATCGGAGAGAGTATGCAGCCTTGGCGGACACCTTTCCGGATTTCAAATTCATCCGTATATTGGTCTTGATCAATCCTCACCTTTGCCATTTGGTTCCAGTATAGATTCTGAATAATTCTGATCTCCTTCTGGTCAATGTTGGCCCTATGTAGTAGTTCCATCATGATATCATGTTTAACATTGTCAAATGCCTTCTCGTAGTCGATGAAGGTGAGGTAGACATCTTTTCGTTGATCTAAACAGTTTTGTATTAAAGTGTTCAAACATAAAATTGCCTCTCTTGTTCCTAGTCCTCCCTTAAAACCGAATTGTGTTGACCCGCTAAGTTCTTCTAGTACCTTATACATTCTTGAGTGTAATATCCTAAGGAAGAGTTTCAGCAAGTGACTCATTAAACTGATTAAGCGGTGTTCATTGCATTTTGTGGCATTAGCTGTTTTTGGGATTATCACAAAGGATGACTGCAGCCATTCTCGCGGAATGTAACCAGTATCATAAATTCTATTGAACAGCTTTACCAAGATTTCGATATTCTCCTCGTCTAGTAGTTTTATTGCTTCTATATTAATTTCATCTGGACCTGTTGCTTTATGCATCTTTGTGGTTCTAACTGCATATTCTATTTCACTTCGCATTATTGATGGCCCTGATAAGTTTTCGGAAGGAAGTTTGCGCGTTGGTTGTGTTGGTCTTTCGTCATTAAAAAGTCTTTCTGCGTATTCTTTCCACGCCATTGCTATCTCCTCTTCTGACTCTATGTATTCGTTTCTGTCGTTCCGTATTCTTGTTCTGTGGTGGCTTTTGTGTATATTCGATATTTCTTTGATCTTCTTATGTAGTCCAAAACTATCTCCTTTTTCCTGCAATTGTTCTATTTCGTTGCACCTTTCCACCATCCAACGTTCTTTTGCTTTCTTAATTTTCTGGCGAATTTCTTTGTGAATTTCTGTTTGTATTTGTCTTGATTACGTTGTTGTTTATGTTGCCTTCGCTTTTCCATTAGATCCATAATTTCGTCCGTCATCCATTCGTTATGCTTTCTCTTCCTGATCTGTGTTTTAACTTCCCTGTTTACTGCCAGAATTGTTCCTTTAATATCATTGACCATCTCTTCGATATCATCATTTTGTTCTATTATTCGCATTCTTTCATTAATTTGATTTGCATAACTCTTCTTCAGATTTTCGTCTCTCATCAGTTCTCTTGTATTTACAGATGAATACCCAAGACCAACGAATTTAAAAACATTGAGAGGTTTTCTCGGGACGATCAACTATTTTAAAAAACTAATTCCTGATTTAAGCCAGAAGGAAATTCCTCTGATCAAATTATTGAAGAAGGGTGTTAAATGGAATTGGAAAGAAGAACAAGAGAAAGCTTTTCAAATTTTAAAAGAGGAATTCTCGAAAGGAACGAAAATATATCATCCCATGTACAATTTGCCTTTCATCCTACGAACTGATGCATCCATACAAAAATTTGCGGGAGTTTTGTCGCAAATACAAAACAATCAAGAAGTGCCGATTTGTTTTATTTCCCGGGTGACAAAAACACACGAAAGAAAATACAGTGTGACTGAACTAGAGTTTGCTAGCGTACTTTTCTGTGTAAATAAGTTAAGATTTTATCTGTTGGGAGCAAAATTCACAATCGAAACTGATCATGCAGCTTTGGTACATATAATGAAAAATCGTCTGGTTAACAATCGTATACATAGAGGCATTTTGTTACTACAGGAGTATGACTTTGAGTTTCGATATATAAAAGGAAAAGACAACATTATAGCCGACGCTCTCACAAGGGATGAAGACTCGGGGAAAAAGGAAGCAATGGCTTTTCATGTAGGACTGAACATTTTGACACAAGAGGAAGGGGTATTTTCGTTAAACGAAATTAGAACAAATCAAGAAGACCTGGAAGAAAGAGAAAAAAGAAGAGCGGAGAGGGAAAACCGTATATTTTTCAAACGAATTGATGGAAAGGAACTATACGTGATAACACAGACATTGGCAGAAAGGATCATACAGAAATTACACGAAGACAATGGACATATCGGTAGCAGAAAAGTCTGGCTGGTTTTTCGAGAAAATTATATTTGCCGACAAGATTACCGCATCGCAAAAGAAATTACACAAAAGTGCCAGATCTGTCAAAAATATAAAATTAGAAATTTCAAAAATGAAAACGTTACAAAAAATATTATATCCCGGAACAAATTAGATATTGTAGCAATAGATATGTTAAGCGATCTAATTATGACGACGAAGAGGAATAAACATGTTTTAGTCATGGTAGATGTGTTTTTCAAATATGTAAAATTATACAGTTGCCGTACCACGAAAGGGGAAGAAATAATGAGAAAAATCGACAATTTTATAGCCACCGTAGGAACACCAAGAAGGATTCTTCTAGACAATGCAACATATTTTAGAAATGATCGTTTCAAGGGACAACTTCGAGAACGGGGAATAGAGACAAATTTTGTTAGCATCAGACATCCACAGAGTAATCCTTCGGAACGTTTTATACAGGAAGTGACGAAGTTTCTACGGATTACAACAGAGGGTCAACATCGACGATGGGATAGGAAAGTCGCCGAAGTAGAAACGTATCTAAATACCATCCCGAGCACTGTAACGAAAGAGACCCCAGAATATATAATGAAGGGTATAATGCCACTAAGACCATGGGAAGATAGAGAACAAAAGGAATACACACAGATAATGGAAAATGTGCAGAGAAGATTGCGGAGAGCAAACGAAAAATATGTCCAGAGGCAAGACCAAAATAGAAAAAGAAGACCAGTTACTTTCAAAAAAGGTGAGAAGGTTATGGTGAGAGCATTGCGCGTGTCCAACATACCTAGCAACGTGTGCGGAAAGTTAATGCCTGTTTTTGAGGGTCCGTACATAGTAAACAATGAGAATGGGATAAATAGTTATGAGTTGAAGCACATAGAATCAGACAAGATTAGGGGAATTTATAATATCAACGATGTATACAAATATTATGAATAAAATGCTGGTATTGTTTTTGCATAGAGAAAAATCCCTGCATAATTCAGTAATTTTTATCATATGCAAAGGCGGGGATTTGTCATACTTTTTCTTTTCCAACCAAAGAAAAATAAATAAAAAAAATCCATCGAAATAAAATTTTAAGAAATCATTATAAACAAAAATGTATATATTAATTTAAGATAAGATTTAGTGTAGATAAGAATAGAAATTTGTTTGGCAAACGACCTGTTTCCGTTGCAAACAAAATTATCAAAAAAACCTTTGTTTAGAATTAGAAGACATTTTACCTGTAAGTTAATCTCTTCATTGTTTGTAGAGTCGAGTATTAAATGACCATATTCTAATCTTTTGAAATATGTATAAATGATGTATTGAAAAAAACCAATTTTAAAGTAAGCTATTTAGTTTTCTCTGAAACCGAAATTAGGCTTTTCCAATATCATAGTAAAAACAATTTAAGCTTTTTGATTGGACGGTCGTTTTTAAATGGGAATTTGGGAGTTGATGATGAGACAGGAGAAGTTAGTCATATTTTGGTCATCTAAAGGAAACAGTCGTGTGTCTCAAGAGAGGGTGTGGTTCGTGAGTTTGGATACCGGCGTAACGAAAAGAAGTGAATAGTTTGAAGAAGGAGATAACAAGTAGATTAAAAGAGGTCCTTGTATCTACCGTGGGCATTTTATAAAGTATATGTGAAAGTATTCTTACGGCATCAAGTTGACAAAAGGAGGTCCTGGTGTCATAAATAAGTAGCGGAGTTTTGGAGAAGTGAATCAGGTGTTTTTTTTGTGTAGTCTGAAGGAGGTTTGCAGAGACGTAAAGAAGGAGCCGAGGCGCCAAAGAGGGGAGATCACATCTTTGAGGAGACTGGACTTTTCTGGGTATGTTCCAACATACAACTCAAGAAGAAAATAAACTGTAAGTGTTTGTACAATTGAATTTTATATCTGTGAAGGATCGTTTGGACATCATGGTCATTATCATTAAAATTTAAGAACTGAGGTTTTGTTAGGCTAATCAAAAGTTTAAAGTATTGTGGTTTCTTTTTTCAAGTAAAGAAAATTTTAAGTAAAATTGGTTTTTTTACGTAATATAAATGTATGTAGCTTTCTTATCTTATTATCATAATAATTTGATTTATTTTCTTGTATGCTGATTGATAAGATAACGACAGAATTTAATAATTGTTTTATTCGTTCATATAAAATAAAGAAACGTAAATCTTTGTAATATAATATATTTGTATTATTATCCTTTTCTTCTCTCACCCGATAAAAGACAACTAGAAAATCTTTTGAATCCATCGAACACAGGTAATATAAGGATTATTTTACTTTTGATAACAAATAAGTTATAATTCTTTTTTATTGGCTCAATAAACTAAGTTTGAACTCAAAATAAACAATCATAACAATATATATATATATATATATATATATATATATATATATATATATATATATATATATATATATACAGTGTAGGTAAAAGTTTATGGTCGGTATGGTACAATTTAAGAGGATATCTAACGCAGATATAAAATCATATTTTCAGCGAACAGACAAAGATAACAATCATATTTCCCCTTGGTCTCCCCTCCATATTTCTTATTGCTGCCCATTGCTCAGTAGTGAGACGATTAGTTCCGATTAGCTTCGATTAGTTCCGATCAGAGATATTTTACATATCTCTGGTTCCGATCCTAAGAAACTAGAGGTGGGTCGTTGACATTTTTATCGGAACCGTTTTTCGTAAACTGTAACTAGTTGATTATTTATCAGTAGTTTCAAATAAGCGAGTACACAAAAAACATATTGGCTATTACATTGAAAGAAACTAACGAAGGATATATTTATTATAACTTAAAAAATAAATTAAACAATACAAATAGTACTTACATTTACATGACACATTATTAAATCGCGAATCGTCTAAATTGACATTTAAAAACATACGTTTTTTCACTTTTCTTGTTGTTTTTTCTTTTGTTTAAAATTAAACCAGATTTTGAACAAGTGTTCACAATGAACAGATTTTGTTACAATACTACAATATTTTATGAATATAGTGGTTAAGTTAGGATATACATGGCGATGGTTTTTCCACCACTGTAATGGACAGTTCCAATCACCGTTCGAAATTTTTTGTGGTTAGTATCATCAGACAAATACATGTCGACTTCTTTTATATCTCTAGATACAGGTGTATGTTTAGATGAGTCATGTCTAATAAATTCATCAAAAATACACCATGGACTTAAGTCATCTTTATCAGTTTCTTTTTCTTGTACTGGTTGATTTTCACTAGTACAATCTTCTTTTTCTTTTTTTATAGAAGTAACCAGCTTCTTAACTCTTTCTTTTGTTTTTTATAACTAGGTATTCTGATTAATGAATGAGTTTCGATTTACGATTGATCTGCATTTTCGATTTCAAATCTTTATTGATAGTTCGTCAAAGGATTTATTTATTGTAAATATTCAATTATGAATTATTTTTCTTAGTCAAAATTATTGACCTAGTATAAGAATAATAATTTTATTTTCAAAAAATGCGCATTTGTAGAAGATGCAGCTTTTATGGTCCACTTTCTGAATATTGCAATGATTGAAACTTCTCCTGACGCATTTCTGTCCGTTTCGACTACTTCTACTACAAGTACTGACATACTTCCACCGCCACCCAAGCGTCAAAAGGTGATGGATACTTCCATTAATAAAAATATTAGTTTAGAACAAAAGAAACAAATAGATATGGATTTAATAAACCTATGCAAAGACTCGTTTCATCCGTTTTCCATAGTTGAAGAACGAGCTTTTAAAAAGTTTGCAGGGTGGATTCCTGGATATAAACCACCAACAAGAAAAGCTTATTCATTACGTCAGTCTTATTACTTCAGGAATGTTATACCAAAACTAAGCAAATTATTAGATCACAAGTTGTTAAAGAAGTAGAAAATATCTGTATTACTACTGACCTTTGGACATATGGAGTAACTGAGAGTTACATCGCATTAACAGGACAATATTTAACCGAAAATTTAGAATTTAAAACGATTTTATTAGGCTGCTGCCATTTTTCTGGAAACCATAATTCAGAAAAGATCGCTTTTGAAATTAGTGAAATTATTTCACTAATTTCAAATTTCAGTTTCTAAAAAAACACATTTCAAAAAAAGTACCTTATCTTTAGAAAGGCTTTTAAAGTATCAATTACAACATAACAAAGTTCCCAAACGGCCAATCCAAGACGTGGAAACTAGGTAGAACTTCACCTATTACATGTTAAAAAGAATGACCGAGTTAGAAGAGGCAATCCGTTCCACTTTTGTATTAGTTAATACAGACTTAGACTTGGACCAAATCTAAATAATGAAGACTGGATTATTTGTTCTCAATTTTCCCAAATTTTACGGCCTTTTAAAGAAATAACAAGTACAATGAGTGGCAAACAATACTTGAAGGGTAGTTCAGTGATTGTTATGGTACGCTGCCTTCAAGAATCTTGCAATAAAATTTTAGCAAACGGTAACCTTACATCTATAGTTTCCGACGTAGTACAATTACTAATATCGGGTTTAGCAAAAAGTATTGTAAATGTGAACACATGTTCAAAATCTGGTTTAATTTTAAATAAAAGAAGAACACGGTTAACAAGAAATAAAGTAGAAAAACTTACGTTTTTAAATGTCAATTTAGACGATGCGCGATTTAATAATAACATGTAATGTAAATGTAAGTACGATTTACTATTTGTATTGTTTAGTTTATTTTTCAAGTTATAATAAATATATCCTTCATTAGTTTCTTTCACTTCAATAAATAAACACATAAACGATAATAGCCATTACGTTTGTTTATGTAGGTACTCTCTTACTTGAAACTGCTGTTAAACAATCATAGTTATTGTTTACGAAAATCGGTTTAGTCGCGTTGAGAGCGTAGGCGCAAAATTTCAGGCCAATGCTTTTTAAATGTATTCATTTTTTTCGAATCCTAAGAAAACTAACAAATATTTTTGAAAAATTTAAACGCAGAATGAAAGGTGACATTATTGCCGAGGGCCGAAATAAACAAAAAGTTTTTTTGAATGAGATACTTAAAATTCAAAATCACACTAAATTTTCTCTTTTTTCGCCCCTGTAACTTATTAAAATAAAAATTATAGAAGTTTTCAGAGACTTTCGGCCCTCGGTAATAATGTATTCTTTCATTCTGCGTTTAAATTTTTCAAAAATATTTATTAGTTTTCTCAGGATTCGAAAAAAAAAGAATGCCCACCTCTACTCGTTCGTTACCTGTGTTCCTACTTTGATTCGGTGCTTTGACTACGCGACATGAGACGTTGCCAAATAATTTCGTATGAAGGTTTATTTATTGTGGAGTTATATGCATTTTATTATTTTTATTGGAAATAAGGCACAATGTGACTTTAAAATAAGCTTATTTTGATGTTTAGATTTTTAATTCGGAAATCGTACTTAAAATACGAAACATTAATAAATTTTATTTACATAAAACGATTTCCGAAGTGGAAATCAAAATGTTAAATTAAACTTATTGTAAAGAAAAATTGTGGCAAATTTAAAATAAAAAACAGTAAGCTGTCATTTAAATCAATTCGCCCAAATTTGATTATCTTAGAACGTTGTTAAAAGGCTAAAAAGACAACAGGTCAAATAAAACCAATAAGTTTGGCAACGTTGAACTTCTCCTCTTTTCTTAGTTCCACTAATGCTATTTCGACGATATAATGGGCTGACCTAATATACCTCTCTCTTTTTAAATAGGTGTTTCTCACCTATACTTAAGGTAATAAATTCAAAAGGACCTTTTTAGAAATGGTGTGTATTAGCAAGAGTGATAATTTAAACAAAAGATCAGAAATTCTCAATCTAAGTAAAATTTATAATTACATTATTTCTTTATAATTCATTCAGAATTCCACCAAAACATCAAATTTGTATTTTTATTTTCCATATACTCGTTACATGTTTTAGGGTATGTGTGAATAATAAATACATTTATTTTCGTATTAAAAAAAAAATTTTAAAAAAATTTCATGTTGGCAATATAATTGTCAAAAAATAATTAAACTACAAACTAACTTTCTCCCGAAGTTGGCATTCATGATAATAAGGGTTACTTGTACTTTTGTATTGGTTGTTATTCTAATTTATTTTATTTGGTAAGTTACTACTTTTTTACAATTATTCGTTCCACCTCATCAGATTTATCTCTTGAAAATAATTATTGTAATCACAATTTAAAGCTCGATTAATAAAAAATTGTTCTCTAAAAGCACCTTTTTATTGACTCCAATCCATGCAAACATAGTTTTATTTACATATATACACTCACCGGCACGAAAAACGGACTCACTCATAATTTCTCGACGAAAATGCCCTGAAATTTTTAGGTTTTTGAAGCGAAGCTTCTATACTGGCGTTGTATTAATTTTTTCTCTATAGTAAAATGCTGAGGCAAGCGTCACGGAACTAGCGCCACAAGTTGGCGTCGAACTAGAGCCACAAGATAGCGTTGTTACGGATAGCTTCATAAAATAGCGGTTCTTCAATTTACTACTCTCGATCAATTCATTTCCAGCCATTATATATTTATTCTAAGCAGGTTTAAATTAAAAACTGCATCAAAAATAACAGAATACAGACATTAAATGAGAAGTAAACAATTAAAAGAATATTTGTCAATAAAAAATCGATTCGCAACGATTGTCAAAATTCAAGTCATAAATGTCAGCTTATACAAATTTCGTTCCCCTAAATTTTTTTTGTATCTCACGACAAACAATTTTCCTTGCTGTTTTTCAAATTTCAGTATTTTTGTTTTTCTCCATTTTTGGCTTTAGTAGACAGTCAAAGTTACCCTTTATTTTAAATTTTGTTATTTGCACCTTAATTGTTTAACCTTTAAAAATTAAAATTAAAGTATCTAATAACTTTATAAGATACATCCACCGATTCGATGTCTATGGATGTAGAGAAACCACTTTTTAATAATTCTTACTGGGCATAATGACATTACTAATCTAGAGATAAGATACACATCAGATGAACACACGGAAATATATAAAACATCACAAAAACTTACCTACAAGCTTCATTTTTCTTAACAATTCAATATGCGTCCAGAAGATGTCTCCAGGATCGCTTGGAACGATTTTTTGAAAGTCTTCGATAGTAAGAGCAACCAATTGCTTGTCGTCCATTAACCAGTCGCTCAATTTTATATTGGTCAGATTAAACTGTCGTACAGCCCATTGTACCCAATGTCTAACATGAAGAGCAGTCCTAAAAACAATGGAATATGTACATAATTAAGTGTGGGAACGTATGCAGTTAAGTATGTAATGCAGTTTTTTTTTCAGAAATGTTTATTTACTGAGATACAGACGATAAAAGTTTAAAAATTACCAAAAATTACCAATTGTAAATCGTACAGAATATTGATTGCATATATTCAAAAAATAACCATAATGATTGAGAACTCCTACCAAACATTATACGAGTCAAAACCACCACCGTAAAGACGAAAATATACCATGCAGATATACCAAGAAGAAATAAGAAACGCAATGAACACTATGTGACATAAAGAAACTTCAGGTGAAGACGGAATTGTATTAGAATGAACATAGAAATTAATGTAATCCTAAATGCCTTAAGCAACAATAGAGTTGACGACCGATATACAAAAATCATTAAGTATATTGTACCGAACATGCCTATTTCAATGTAGCCCATATAACGGTTGCATCTCGAGACGACGATGATCTGTGTTCGAGAACCTTCTGGATTTGTCGACCGGGATGAAGTTCGAGCCGCTAATGCAAGCGAATAGAGGTGGACTATTCCAGAATATTCTAGTAAATTATAACTTGTATATACAAGTAGCGCTGATATTAGCTAAGTTTAGTTATTAAGATACTATCGTACTGTAAACTTATAAATAAATATATTTACATAAAAAAGAACCGCTCGTTTTATTTAAAAACGCTACAATATATATGACAATGCAACATCGCAAGTAAAAACGTGTAAAACTTTGTAACGTGTCAAAAGGACAATTGTTTTATTTTGTCTAATTTTCATTATTTAACTAAAAAAACACCCGTACATAATTTTAATTTCTGTAGAACTTACCAAGAAATTATTTTAGGCCGAAATAATTCCAATAAAAATACTGTAATGTTTACCTCTATATAAGAAAACCGTTAGGTTCCCTTTTGAAAGTTACCGATGTAGTACTTCAAGTACCGATGGGTTCGGTTGAAACTTTATTACCGTTTGTGTGGTTGTTTTCATAAACGCTGTTAATCCAGTCAGGATACTTTTTTGTTTGCAAATATAATGCTGCCGGTTTGTTTGACCTGTTAGACCCGTTATGAATAATCCTTACGTTTCCGTCTGATTTAGACCATACGCAAAATAACTGTACCCCTCTTTAAATATTTTTACCTATAAACAGGAATATTTTTATTTTCCACTGGGCAGTTTAAGTGTGTAGTTGAAGTTCGACAAGTGTTGTGTCTCCAGACCCCTGATAAAGGGTAAGCTATTATTTTGATAACTGTATTTCTTCATCATCATCATCATCTTTGGCTCGACAATCCTCTGTGGATCCTGGCCTGCTCTAAGATTTGTCGCTATTCTGTGAGGTTTCTGGCTGCCATCTTCTGATCTCTAGTATCCCTAAGTCGGTCTCAACTCCATCTAACCACCTAATTCGCGGTCGGCCTCTGCTTGTTCTTGCTATAGGTGTTCCTGTCGTTAGCAATTATGTTGTCAGGATATTTCTTCATATTTTTATCTTTTCCTTTTCTTCGCTTATTTTTACATTGCTATTTTCTCATTTAATTAGAGTCCGAAGTTAATGTCGGTCCAAGTATGGTCCAATATATATTCCGAGACTGATCCAAACGTAATATCAAGTATAATCCAATATCAACCCAATGTTAGTCTAAGTAAATCTACGAAGTGGAAGTCTATCTCACATTTTGCCATGATTAGCAATCGAGTTTCCTTTCAGCTGAATATGGAGCTACCCGTGTATCCAGGAATTGACTGTACAAAAGGTCAACGTTCAGCCGATTCATTTCCAGCTTAAAGATTGTGAGTAATGTTCCCCTATATTATATACATATAGCATTTTTCATATAAAAATGCGTGCACGTCACAATTTATATAAAGTGACGTCACTTATATTTAAAATTTCCAGAACGTCAACTTAAAGTTAAAATTTTCCTAACACTGCTAATAATACAAAACCCATACGGATCTGCTCGATCTTTCATAGGCGTCAACATGGGATAATAATTAGAAAAATGTAATCATCATTATATTGGGAATTTTAGAATTATATTGATTAAATAAGCAAAAACATTTGTTATTAGTAATAAAATAAATTTTATGAAATAAGTCTTAAAGTCTAATATTTCACAAAATAATAATTTTAATTAAATAGACTAAACAATTGTTCGCAACTGATACAGGAATACTTCAAATTTTATTGACAGTTCAGCGTGTGGCAAAAGTGTATAAAGTGTTGCTGCTTTTGTAGAGTAAGAATTTTGTTTATGTTTTGATTTCTTGCACAATTTAATCATAATATAATATATATTAATAAATAGTATTTATAAATACATATTACATTTAGATTAATAGCTTTAAAAACTAATTATTGTTGTGTATTGTGATTGTGCTATGCCAAAACAAATAAATAGACTGTAGAAAGCTGACAAGCTTTCGTATAAGATAGATTATTTTAAACAAGAAATAATGACGGGACGTTTTTACTATTAAAGTCCTAAAAGAGGTAAGTTTAAAATTTAGAATTTATAATTTTGTATTAAAATGTTTTCTAATGGATTTTAGTGTGTTGCAGTAGTCTTAAAACTAAGTGTATTTACTGTTAATATAATAGTTTGACAAATAGTTGACATTTTAAAAATTCCTCACTTACTAACTATTATGATGTTTTGGCAACGCTGTGGGGTTCTGACGTCTTAAATCTTGAATGACGTGCACGCATTTATATATATATATATATATATATATATATATATATATATATATATATATGCTAAGTACTATTAAAAGGATTAATATTAAACTCAACAATCTTCCGGGTTGAACCGCGTCGATTATCATTGCGTTGAGCATTCGACATCCTCTTTGATGTCTTCTTCAGAGCTTCCGAGGTGTCAGTCTCCCGAGCCCTCAGACACTACTATACTGATCACTAGCCAATGCATTACTGCTACTGGGAAAAGAGGACGATTAATTTATACCATCGATGGTAACGTGTTTTGGGTGGAGGTTGGCGTGGGGATTAGCGTGGGGAATGGCGCGAACATTTCTGATAGTAGGATTTTGATTGGCAGGTGGAGCGGACAATATTTTCTTTATGAGAAGGGTATATGTCGAAGCTAACCGTATGCCATCATCGCTTTCATTGAGACAATTTGGCCTTTTTTCAATTTCTATGGCTTCTCGGATAATTCTTGGTTTATAGAAGCGGATGGGGGCTATGGCTCTAACTATTTCATTTGCTAAGATATTTATCTACGATATTAATTGATATATTTGTCTATTTTATTTGATCGTTGTTCGATACTGCATTTCTCACCTCTATGAGCAAACCCGGCCATAATCTACCAGTACTAAGCAACGGGGGCTTCGAGCCTATTGTGTACCGGTGTTCTAAGATTAATTCTTCATAATCTAGATCACTAGGAATGGTACAAAACAGAAGAAAAACAGAAAAGATAAAACTACAAAGAGAGGTTAGACAAGGAGATTCTACCTCACGCAAGCTATTTACTTTAGCTCTAGCTTTAGCTCTTTGAACTTTAGAGTGGACAAATAAAGAAGCGACGATAGACGGCGAAAATCTTTTCTAGACAGAAGAATTCCAGGAAATGCTCTTAAATGTAAATACAAAATTAAGACGAATATATATATATATATATATATATATATATATATATATATATATATATATATATATATATATATATATATAAAATCGAACTAGCCAAGCTTAACCTAAAGGCTGATTTAAATAGAAGATGATCCTTAGCATAGGCAAGATTTAAATTATAGGCAAGTACAGACAGTATTTAAATCAAACTTATTGTTAAGGCAAAAAAATCGATAAAGAATGCAAGTTCTCGGCTGGAGGCGTAAAATTTGGATCTAGATAAAAAGAGTAAAAAGGACTGAAGAAGTGATTTTAAGGAATATTAAAAATAATATGGAGTTTGAAAATTAAAGATTACAACGGATGAAAATCGATTTAAAGCGTTTGTCGTAAATCTCTTAGTAAAGAGATATTTCATTATGATCCATCCTTTTGGCCTAGTGGTGTAGAAATAAGTCGTTCGTACTAATGTAAGAAAGTATTTCAAAAAAAAAAGTTACACAAAAAAATTCAAAACCTGAATTGTCATACATTACAACAAATCACCAAATTTTGCAATGAATTGGAAATTACATAAATAGAATAAAGGAATTCGTAAAAGATTTTCCTAGTTATGTATTTTTTGTGTAACTGAACACTGGCAAACATATGATCAACTTCAAAACTATGGGATCAATGGATGTTTCTTAGCTGAAGCAGCATGTGGAACTAAATAATCATGGAGATGGCATTTGTCGTCTAGCATGTTAGGGTCTTTCAAGATATGTTTCATGAAATTTTTAGTTGCTATCACCTGGTCTTGAATTGCTATTGTAGTTCTTTCTGTTTCTGGTTGTAGTTCTCCTTTTGTTTATCCTGTGAATCAGTATAATTTATTAATATGTGATTGTTGTATTATATTCTAATATCACCATGTAGTTTTGACGCCACTTTGTTGTTTTATCTGTCGTGTGTGCTTCTTCACTGTTGTTATCTGGTTATTCTGGTGCTTCTTCTTGGCTGAGATTAAGTGGTGTTATATTAATGTCAGACTCGTTATGTGTAGTGAGCTGCCTTGTTTATTGTGGAAGTATTGTCTAAGTTGTTGATTTGCTTTTTATGTAGCTATGTAATATGTATGAGCCCTCTCTCTCCTTGTGTGCGTGGAAGTGTCATGCGTTGGATGCATGATTTGCGGCAGTGGTTCTATTCAGTTCTTCAGTTTCCGTATTCGACCATTTTATATCGCCAAATGAGTCACTGCGTATGTGTTTGTTGCTTTTACTATGTGTTTAGACTTAAGTTTGCTTTTAAGTATATATGTGATTCTTGTCTTGCATTTTTGTGTTATTTGTTGCTTAATGTTTTTATGTTGCAGTTTTGTATTTTGATAATACCCTAGATATTTGTATGTTTCTTGTTCTTGTAGTGATGTGATGAACTCCTCACTCATGTCTTTATTTCTTCGTTCTCTTCCCATTTGCCTTTTATCATTTTAATCATTTTACATTGGTCTATTCCCAAACTCCATGTTGATGTCTACACTGTAGTCTTCTGTTATTTTGATTAAGGAAGATTGAGAAGTTGTTTGATTTGAGTATGTGCTGAGGCATGTAATTTAATACCGTCCATGTAGAGTAAGTGGCTGATGGTATGTAGTATTCTTATTCTGTGTTTTATTGCGTTTTGTGTTGTTAAGTGTTTGTGAAAGTGAGTTTCGACACACGCAGAACCATAGCGCACTCAGCGAATCTCCTAGGAATATTCCCCTGCTTATGTGTATTTCTGTTTCTATTTGTTGTGTAGGTTCGGTGTATAGATGTGTTTTTATTCTCCACGAGTTCATGACGTGTGTTAAGAAATGTATTAGTGTATCGGAGATTTTGTATATGACTCGTCGTAGCCAGCTATGTGGGACAGAGTCGAATGCAGCATGTGTAGAGATTCGTTTGCTGTTTTTCTGTTTACTTCAATATTGTACGGTCTATTATAAGTTGTTCTGTATATCCTTGATTGTGCTTGCGACGGCCTTTCTGTTCTTCTGTCATGATGTTGTATTGGGTGAAATTCAATTTCTTTGGGTAATAAGTGATGTTATTATTTTGTATAATATCGGTAGACAGGTGATAGGTCTGTAATTGGCAAGATTTTTTATTTTTTTATGTTATGTTTTAGTTTTATGTAAGTTTTACCTTCTGTAAGAAATATTATTATTATTTATTAACTAAAAAAACATTGATGTTTTCGTATATCTTTTTAACTATTCAATAGAGGGCTGATACCCAAAGACGGCTTCTCTCAACTTTCCAAAGATACTGTAAAAAGACTGTAATGAATATCGGACTATCATGTTTAATAGCCAAGTACTGGAAAGTTTCCTAAAAGTTACTCTTACTAATATATATATAGAAAATTGGCAGAAAAATAAACGATTCAAAAGAAATAAATGAGTCAGTGAAATAAAGTATTCTTGAGAGAGACGTAACACAGATATTAAATATCTAAAAATTGTATTACGTTTTTATAAACCACACAGCAACGGTTAAAGCCGAAGGCGAATTGATAGTGACAAGAAAAATACTTACACGAGTTCAACAAAGATGCTTACTTTCACCACTCTTAGTATTGATGTTTATTGGACGACATAGCCTACGAAAAATGGATAGGAAAAATGACACCATCTTCTTCTTAAAGTCCCATCTCCTATCGGAGGTTGGATATCATAACGGCTATGGTCACTTTGTTGGCTGCTGCTCTGAAAAGTTGTAGTGAACTACAGTTAAACCATTCTCTAAGGTTTTTCAGCCAGGAGATGCGTCTTCTTCCTATGCTTCTTCTTCCTTGGATCCTTCCTTGCATAATAATTCTCAGCAGCTCATATTTTTCTCCTCTGGTTATGTGACCCAAATATTCTAGTTTTCTTCTTTTTATGCTGTTCATAACTTCTAACTCCTTATTTAGACGTCGTAGTACCTCAGCATTGGTAATCCTTTGAACCCACTGAATTTTTAATATTCTTCTGTAACACCACATTTCGAACGCTTCTATTTTCCTTATGTGTTGTTTCTTCAATGTCCAAGCTTCCATTCCGTATAGTAAGATAGAAAATATGTAACATCTTAGAGCCCTCAATCTGAGATGCAACTGAAGGTCTCTGTTGGTAAGCATTGTCTTCATTTTCACAAATACTTGCCTTGCAGTTTCAATTCGGACTTTGATTTCTCTGCTTTGGTCATTTTTGTCATCAACCCAGCTTCCCAGATATTTATATGTCTCTACTTTTTCTATTTGGGTTTGCTCTATCATTAATCTTTCATTTCCATGTTGCGATTTGAGACAATCATAAATTTAGTTTTTCTCTTATTTATTTTTAGTCCGTATCTAATGCAATAATCGTTAATTCTATTTACCAATTCTTGTAGCGATTCCAGGGTGTCTGCCATTATAACGATGTCATCAGCGAATCTTATGTTATTTACTATTCTTCCGTTTACAGAGATTCCATCACCCAGACCCGCTATCGCTTCCTGGAATATGGCTTCACTGTACACGTTAAACAGTAATGGTGACAGAACACAGCCCTGTCTTACTCCTCTCTTTATATCTATATTTTCGGACTTTTGTTCTTCTATCTTTATATTGGCCTTTTGATTCCAATACAGGTTGATAATGATTCGTAAGTCTCGTCTGTCTATATCTTTTTTTCTCAGTATTTCTATTAGTTTTTCATGTCGGACCCTGTCGAATACCTTTTCGAAGTCGATGAAACATAAATAAATATCTAGGTTCATATCTAAGCATCTTTGAGAGAGGACATTAAAAGCAAACAATGCCTATCTCGTTCCCAAACCCTTGCGGAACCCAAACTGAGTATCATCCATATCATCTTCTAGTTTTCTATATAATCTTCCATGAATCACCTTTAGAAATATTTTGAGGGTATGGCTTATTAGTGATATTGTCCTATAGTCTGAACAATCTTTGGCATATACTGTTTTTGGTATTGCTACAAAGGTGGACACCAACCATTCCTGTGGGATTTTTCCAGTTTTATATACTTCATTAAATAGGTCCAGAAGTACAGGTAGAGTTTCATCGTCTAGACATTTCAGTAGTTCCGCAGGTATTTCGTCTGGACCTACAGTTTTTCCGTTTTTTGCGTTTCGTATTGCTTGTTCGATTTCCTCTATTATGATCTCTGGCCCCGTTTCGCTGTCGATTTCTTCCGGTTCTTGCCGATTTTCCTCAAACAGATCTGTTATGTATGTCTTCCATTTTTTTAATTTCTCTTTAATTTCAATAATGATTTTTCCATTTGCGTCTTTCAGAAGGGCATCTTTCTTTTTTCTCAGTGTATTTGTCATTTCCTTTATTTTCTTATGTATGTTAAAGCTATCATACTGTTTAGCATATGCCTCTATTTCACTGCATTGATTAGCAAGCCAGGTGGTTTTGGCCTCTTTTATTTTCTTTCCTATCAATCTCTGTAGTTCCTTGTATTTTGCTTTACTCCTGCCTTTATGTTTCCTTCTTTCCTCCATTAGATCTAAGATTTCTGAAGTTATCCATCTCTGTTTTTTTCTTATTTTTGTCTGCAGTAGCTTTTCTCCTGCCTTTATTAAAGTTTCCTGTACCATGTTCCATTTGTCATTAACATCTGTTGTTTTTATCACGTCTTGTTTGATTTTCTTTAAGTTATCATTTATTTCTTGTTTTAAGCTCTGACGTATAGGTTCTTCTTTTATCTTTGAGACATCAAACCGTGGTATATTTGTTTGTTTTTGGATCTTCTTCAATTTTATCTGCATTACGCCTACTAATGGATTATGGTCTGAATTTATGTCAGCTCCGGGGTATGTTCTCAGAGATTTTATAGCGTTTTTATATCTAGATTTTATTACGTCATGTATAAATTCACTAAAAATAAACGATTCAAAAGAAATAAATGAGTCAGTGAAATAAAGTATTCTTGAGAGACGTAACACAGATATTAAATATCTAAAAATTATATTACGTTTTTATAAACCACACAGCAACGGTTAGAGCCGAAGGCGAATTGATAGTGACAAGAAAAATACTTACACGAGTTCAACAAAGATGCTTACTTTCACCACTCTTAGTATTGATGTTTATTGGACGACATAGCCTACGAAAAATGGATAGGCAAAATGACACCATAGAATAAATGAAAGAGGCCAAGAGAAAATTAACAGATGAGAAGAGCAATAGCGAATTGCAAGGGAACTGCAGATAAATGAATGCATCTTTCTTGCCTGGAAGCAGTCAGTTCTACAACCGGTGGTACTACAGCCACCTGGCTTATTGTACATCTTCCACTAATTATTACACAAAACAAAAATCTAATACCGTCATTATGTTTTATTACTTTACTCCGTTTGGAGTACCAGAAACTGAATTCACTACGAATTTTGACCATGATGAACGGCATGTGGAATGCAATTTTAGATTCCCTTGCCGAGTAATTTATCAAGCTGTTTGCTTTGCAAGTTTTAGAAAGCACAGTGGGAGAAATTTGAATTCGGTTTCGCTAGGTAGAAATCGTTTGATTTCTCTTTTTGTTTCTAGATGGCGTAGTTACGTCCGTATATAGTTATTTTGATAACTATTGTCTAGGACGGAGAAGATTTTTGTTTTGGGTTCAGAGTAGTGGCTATACCGCTCTGAGGAGACCTAAAGAGGTCGAAATACGTATAAGCGGCTGTCCCTGCCCTGTATCAAAACAAAAATCTAATACCGTCATTATGTTTTATTACTTTAGTCCGTTTGGAGTACCAGAAACTGAATTCACTACTAATTTTGACCATGATGAACGGCATGTGGAATGCAATTTTAGATTCCCTTGCCGAATAATTTATCAAGCTGTTTGCTTTGCAAGTTTTAGAAAGCAGTGGGAAAAATTTGAATTCGGTTTCGCTAGGTAGAAATCGTTTGATTTCTCTTTTTGTTTTTAGATGGCGTAGTTACGTCCGTGATAACTATTGTCTAGGACGAGAAAGATTTTTGTTTTGGTTCAGAGTAGTGGCTATACCGCTCTGAGGAGACCTAAAGAGGTCGAAATACGTATAAGCGGCTGTCGCTGCCCTGTATCAAAACAAAAATCTAATACCGTCATTATGTTTTATTACTTTAGTCCGTTTGGAGTACCAGAAACTGAATTCACTACTAATTTTGACCATGATGAACGGCATGTGGAATGCAATTTTAGATTCCCTTGCCGAGTAATTTATCAAGCTGTTTGCTTTGCAAGTTTTAGGAAGCACAGTGGGAAAAATTTGAATTCGGTTTCGCTAGGTAGAAATCGTTTGATTTCTCTTTTTATTACACAATTAACTATTTTTGAGAGATGTGCGGGGATAATAACTTCCTTCCCCACCCAGTCTGCAAAGTTTTTAAACAATTTTTCCATTTCGACTATTGGATATAACATTGAGTGTATAACACTTTTTAGTGGTAATCAACAGCAGCAAATGGTAAAACATACTCTTGGAATATAGAAATGAGATCAACCGTGATCACAAGCTAACTAGTGAAAAAGGGATGATTCGTAACTAATGACAAGGAAAAACTAAGAAAGTTGTGAGAAAATTCGTCAGATAAAATTAAGCATGCGTCTCTTACAACCTTCTTTGCAACAATGATTATTTTCAATTTAATTCTTATTAAATGCGGTAATTATCTAAAACAGGTATAATAAGAAATTAACTTTTACCATTCCATAGGATCCGATGGAATTTTCAATCTCTCTTGTTCCTTTTTGTAATTTCCATCAACTTGCCACTGAACTATAAATTTTGGTTTTGTTGTGGCCTCTGTAGATTTTGGTTCTTCTTTGTCATATTTGGGAGATTCTATTTCTTTAACTTCTTCATTGTCCTCTATAACGTAATTATTACATAATTCATAACATAAGAGTTGATATTAAGAGCATTAAAAATTTAAAAACAAATTAATATTAGACATTAAAAACTTAAATAAGTGTATAACATTAGAATTAAAATTGGACACGACTGCTTGTACTGATAGGCAAGCGGTTTAGCCCTAAAAAGGTGCTTTTTTAGGGCTAAACGGAATATACCGACTAATTTTTTGCATTTCTACCGCACAAACCTTTTTTTTTTCGATACTATATATCTGTTCAAGTTCAAATGTATGTTTTTTTAATTGTTCCAAGTAGGCCTGAAATTGTTATTAACAAATATCTTATAACGAAAAAATAATTTCCCGAATCGCTTCGAGTAGTATTTTTTTGGGCGTATCTCATCGAAATAAATACTGTTTCTCTCTTGATAATTTTTCTAAAAATGCTTTCTTTTCAAGTTATTAAAAGCTTTATAATCTTTAAACCTTCAAGTACAAGTAAGAATATCTTGATAGCCAAAGATAAATGGTTTCTATCTTGCTGAAAACATGGAACCAAATATTTCGAATATGCGTTTCGAGCAGTCTTCCGCTAAGGGTGTATGATTGCGGCAATACAGGTACGTATAAATTTTTGGTTAAATTTCAAATATTAATTAAATACAACATATTACTTACAATTTATTTCGAAAAAATAAATATTACTTACAACTACTTTCAAAATATTACTTATAAATTATTTAGAAAAGAAGAGATATTTCTAATTCTTTTTAAAAAGGCGTATTATAATTAAAACAATTAAAATTAATTTTTTGCAAAGGCACAATGGTGTAAATTTTCTTTTAATATACTATTATTTAATGTTTTATTACACTAAAACCTCTTTATCAAGATATAATTTACTTTTCATTGAATATAATATTAATTGCACATCGTTTTCATTGTCAATAATTTCAAAATTTTTGTCAACAGCAGCAGGATTTCCATCTCCAAAGCTAATTTCATTGTCTTTAATAGAGTCGCCTTTAAAATTATCTGGTGTACATGCACAATGCACATACTGCGCCGCATTCTAAATTATAGGAAATATAATTACAATTTTTCGTAGAACATTTTCCGGTACATGAACAGAAATACTTTTGTAACATATCTAAACAAGTTTCGCCTTCAAAATCATTAAAATCGAAACAATTATTTTCCATTGTCCAATCATAGGTTATTGGATCAAGAGATGAAATAATACCGTTTTTTTTACTTGAATCCATTAATTTATTTGGCACTTTGCTCTTAAATAATGTAACAATCCTGGTTTCGAAGGTGGTAATTTTTCAATCGATGCATTTTTTAATGCAATATTATACTCGTGCTTTAAATTTATGGATTAATGATATTTTTTAAACTTATTTTGAGGATCGTACAGTTTAGAAAAGAATGCTGTCAAAATTGTAAGTCCTGGGTCTAAAGATAGTAGTAGTCAAATTGGTTAATTTTTCCAATTGAACATCAGTAAATTTCTGCAAAGCTTTATAGACCTTCTTTTTTCCAATAGCATAAAACGCACTTGTGGTATCACACACGATATTATAACCCTCACTCAATAACGAGTTAAAACAAGTCTGTAAAAAAGTCAAAACGATTCGAGCGCCTGTATCGACGCAACCGTACACGCTTAACGATAGACTGCTCGAAATATTCGAAATATTTAGTTCCATGTTTTCAGCAAGATATAATTCCATTTATCCTTGTTAAAATATTCTTACTTATACTTAAAGCTTACAGATTGGAAAGCTTTTTATACAATTGTAATTCATTTAGTAGATTTTTAGAAAAAAAACTCCCAAATATCACTAATTAAAGCATTTTTTCAACAAAAAATTGCAAATAACTTGAAAAGGAAGCATTTTTCGAAAAATTACCAAGAGACAAAAAGTATTTATTTTGATGAGATACGCTTAAAAATCTTTTCAAATCGATTTGGGAAATTGTTTTTTGTTATAAGTTATTTGTCAATAACAACTTCCGACCCTCTTAAAAAAAATTTAAAATATATATTTGAACTTAAAAAATATATAAAATCGCATAAAAAAGTTTGGTGCGGTACAAACGAAAACAAAATTAATCGGTTTATGCTGTGCTTATAGGGGTCGATCAGCTAGTCATCAATAGTTACTTCCTAGGAAATCATATAAGCTATATAATATATGAAGCTATAGGATAAAATTAGTGAAAAAGTATTTGAAATAGGCTCTCGCTATGAATATTAAAAAACCCAAATATCTATGAGTGGAACAAACAGCATCAGACTATTAGAAGACCGTATAATAAAAAACTATAATATATATAAGTACCTTGGAAGCTTAATAGCACATGTAAATGCTAGTAGGGAAGAGAAACAAAATAGGATATATATATATATATATATATATATATATATATATATATATATATATATATATATATATATATATATATATATATATATATGTATATATCTATGAAAATAGAAAAGCCACCAAATATATACGTCGCAAGAGCACAATTCGTCAGACGTTCCGTGTATGAATCGGTATTATTAGAGTCTTATAACGCGTTATTTCTGCATAACTTTCCGTCGTCAGAGACTCAGGTAAATACAGATTCAAACACAGAATCGCTAGCAAATGTCTCTTTATTTCTCACTTGTAGTAGTAGCTGCAAACGGCGCCATCTACTGTTATTACCACGACCTAAATACGATTTAATAAAATCGTTTTCTATCCTTTTGAGCTGTTCGAAAATTGCAAAGTTTACATTTCAGCAAAAGCATGTTATCGTTTTGATAAGCAGAGAACCCAAATATATATAATACACATATATATATATATATATATATATATATATATATATATATATATATATATATATATATATGTATATATATATATATATATATATATACATAATACACATTATATATATATATATATATATATATATATATATATATATATATATATATATATATATATATATATGGCGCAAGAGCACAATTCGTCAAACGCTCCGTGTATGAATTGGTATCATTAGAGTCTTATAACGCATTATTTCTGCATAACCTTGTGTCGTTAGAGACAAGGTAGATACAAATTCCAACATAGAACGGCCAGAGAATGTCTCTGCTTATTTCCCACCTGTAGTGGTAGCTGCAAAACGTGCAAAAGGATTGCACACTTTTGCCGAAATGTAAACTTTGCAATTTTCTAACAGCTCAAAAGGATAGAAAACGATTTTATTAAATAGTATTTCGTTTGTGGCCATCAAAATAGATGGCTCCTTTTGCAGCTATCATCACAGGTGGCAAGTAAACAGATACATTCGCTGGCAGTTCTGTGTTTGAATTTGTATCTACTCGAGTCTTTGTGATGACGCAAAGTTTTGCAGAAATAACGAGTTATAAAACCAATGATACCGATTCATACACGGAGTGTTTGACAACAATAATTGTGCTCTTTTGCCTTTTCTATTCATCAAAGCGATAGCAGGCTTTTGTTGAGATGTAAACTTTAGTTAAGAATTTGGGAGATAGAAGAAGATAAAATTCTTAAATCAAAAGGAATAAAGACAATATTTACCGAACAACAAAAACTTTCATCTCTTCGCTTCACCCGTCAATCAAAATCCTACTGTCAGAAATGTTCGCACCAACCACCGCACTAATCCCCTCGCTGGCCCCACGAAAACCACCACCCAAGCTACGTCACCATCGTCGGTATAAATGACCCGTCCTCTATTCCCAGCATCAGTAATGAGTTAATTAGTGATCATTGTCTGGAGGCTCTGGAGACTGAGACCTCGGAAGTCCTGAAGAAGACATCGAAGAGGATGTCGAATGCTTAGCGCAATTATAATCGTATTAATCTTATATATACATATATTAAACCTAGAGCTAAGATTACTAGTAGATTAGTTACTAAGATTACTAGTACTAATCACGACCAGCGAGTCAGAAATACTTATTTAGGGTTGCCTTCCATCTTTCATACCGTTTTTGTTGTTACGTTAGTTTGTTATTATTTACTCGCATTAACCGTTCTTTTGATAACATTCTAAACTTTTTTTAACATTATTACATCATTCTGGAGACTCCCTAATCCACGCTTTCTAACTTTTCAGCAGGGTACATGTTTGACAATCATGGATCACAATGGGTCGTATTAGTGTTTTATACAATTGCATCTTCGAATTATATCGTAGTATTTTAGTATTTTTCTGTGTAAAGGCCAAAACGTTCAGAGGTTAGAAAAAAGTTTAGAATGTTAAAAAAAGATAAGGTTAATTGAGAGTAAATAATAACAAACTAACGTAACAACAAAAAAGGTAGGTATGAAAGATGGAAGGCAACTCTAAATAAGTATTTTTGACACGGTGGTCGTGATTAGTACGGTGCTGCCAAGTTATAATAGGAAAAAGTTAGTACTTAGAAAAAAAGAAGTTACAATGGAAGCCCTCGAAACGGATTACCTCAGGCCTCATGCCATGTTTCAAGAATTCAGAGAATTACAAATGAAAAATAAGGAGTTGTACAAATTTTACAGAAACTGTACATCAGAGACTATAATGAAGACACCTGTACTGTGAACATGTAATTAGATTCTGAGAGAAAGAAGGAAAAAAGGAAGACCATCATCATCATAGAAGGAAGCAGGCATGGTTTAAAATAATAAATATCCCAATATAGAAAATTAAATACTAACCCATATGAACATAGTCCTCGGCAGGTTTTAAAACGTCTATGATATTGATCCTTTTCAGATTTGTCTGGATTTGTACATTGACTTGTACCAATCCTTCTCCTTGAACACATTGCTCGACTAAATTTTTGTTATCATCCAGCTAAAATCATTATTACTTTAACAAATACTTATATATTATATTAAATCATTTATAAAATAAATTATTATGAAAAGAAATTATAGTAAAGTAATTATAAATTTAAAAATAGTTTGTATTAATTTAATCAACGTTATTTATTTAGCATTTGGAAGAAACATAATTACGGACGAGATGAGGAAAACGATTTTTGCTCTTAACCCTTTACGGCCCAGGATTAAACTACTATGCATGTCAGAGAATCCCAAGGATATTTTTCTTACCATCAGACCCACTGACGCATATGTACGGCGGGTATAAAAAATTTGCTAATAAAACTTGGTGAAGTAACAAAAAAAAAGAGTTATTTCAAAAAGTATTGATTAAAATATTTGCTTCGTATGGTAGAGTTCAAAACATCGAGTTACATACAGATCAATATCACACTTTGTACAAATATATCTGGATTCACTTATTTTTTCGTCTAAATCGTACCTCACATACTCATATACAGTAAAAGTCCACTATTTGGAAGAGTAATTTCATCGTTTAAAGGAATTAAATTGTATTCAATTAGCTGTATTTATCATGTGCCTAAAAATACATCGGAAAATAAAAAGCAAGTAAAACGTAAAACTAGAGGTAGAAAAAACATTATTTTGGATGACGAGACAAGACATTTTATTTTCGGAGTAAAATTCCAACACTGAAAAAATTTCTCAAGGGCTCGAAAACAATTACTTTTTACCCAAGATATCTCGTAGAATATTAATCAGAGCTATGCGCGAAATGAACTTTCAATATGTAAAAACAGAAAAAGTGTGTTATTAGAAGAAAAAAAAAAGAAATTATTGTGTGGAGAAGAAAATATTTTAAAGAAATACGAAAGCTTCGCAGCATTGAACGGAAAAAAATATTATTTGGATGAAACCTGGATTAACGAAGGTCATACAGTTGGAAATGATTGGCAATATTTAAATGCCAAAGGTAAACGCGAAGCATTTATAGAAGGCTGCTTTACGGGATTAAAAGCTTCATCAGAAAAGGGACGACGTTTAATTATTATCCATATAGGAATTGATACAGGGTTCCTTGATGATGGTTTGCTTCAATATTAGTCAAGAAAAACAGGAGATTATCATTAAGAAATGACTTCCGAAGTATTTGAGCGCTGGTTTAAGAGAATCTTAACAAAATTAGAACCTGGTCAGGTCACGTCAATAGATGTTGTAGCGTAACTTCCGCGACAGCCGGGTAGCATCAATAAGCTTTCTGCAAATGTATTGCTTGCTTTTTGTAACAATAAAACATTGAAAATTTTGTTTTTGAAACTTCCACAAAATTTATTATAAAATCTTATCACTACAGCTGTTTCGGCAGAGTACCTTTCTCAAGTGATCTATTTTTGGTATGCATTTACACATTATAGTCTTTACCCAAATAGGTTGAGGAGGGGAGAACTGTTTGTCTCAAGTTGGTTAAAGACTATAGTGGTTTCGTTAAAGACTATAAAGTGTAAATGCATACCACAAATAGATCACTTGTGAAAGGCACTATGCCGAAACAGTGTAGTGATAAGATTTTATAATAAATTTTGTGGGAGTTTTGAAAACAAAGTTTTCAGTGTTTTATTGTTATAAAAAATATATTCAAATGTTTAATTTACTGACGTTTCGATCTCTATAAAGAGACCGTTTTCAAATATATAAATGATAGATATATTTATTTTTTATAGCTTTTTAAGTTAAAAACTTAAACTAAGTCTAACTTAAACTTAGCCGTTTAAGTTAGAAAAAAAAAAAAGAAAATAAATAATATAAGATTATATAAATAATATTATATAAATATATAATAATAAACAAATAAAATAAATGTAACTATCGTGTATACCTTTAAAAACGGTCTTTGGATATAGAGATCGAAACGTCAGTAAAAACTTGTAAATAAATTTATATTGTGGTCTAGTTCGAAAAATATAATATAATTAACGTTGAAATAAAAGTGAGTGTACGCCACTGGATTGTCGTACGTCTTTCCCCACTTCTCTGCCTTCAAACGATGAAATCACTCTTCCAATAAGTGGAATTATAGTATAGGAACCACATATTTTTATTTGGATATATTTATTTGGATATATTGAAAAGTATGTAATATTTTTAAAAAATATTACATATTATCGTTATTTTATAATTTTTATTATCTCTCACTATATGCATATTTTCCAAAATCTATGTAGATCTCTCAGTAACGATACTCAACTGGACAAAAAAAAATATTGTACATATATATTGTAAAATATACTATACTTTCTGGTCTCTAATATTATTTAGTTGATACTAAAAATAGAAACTTACAATTTGTACAACGCAGCGAAGGGCCGCCGAAGAAGCGGCAAAGTGATGGCGACTGTTTTCTGGAATGCGAAGGGCATCATCCACATCGAAAACTTGGAAAAAAGGAAAAAAATAAATGGTGAGTACTACGCAGCATTAGTGGATCGATTCGATGCCGAATTGCGTCGAAAACGCCCCGGTTTGGAACGCAAAAAAGTGCTCTTTCACCAAGACAATGCACCGGCTGACCGATCGGCCGTCGCCATGGCAAAATTACACGAATTAGGCTATGAATTAGTTGAACACCACCGTATTGCCCAGATCTTGCCGCCAGCGATTTTTTCCTGTTTCCAAACCTAAAAAAATGGCTGGGAGGACGCCGTTTCGCAACAAATGATGAAGTCGTCGCTGAAACTTCGGCCTATTTTGAAGAGCTCTAGCAAAAGTACTATTCGGATGGGATAAAAAAATTGGAATATCGTCTTACTAAGTGTATCGAGGTAATAGGGGACTATGTTGTTTTGAAACTTGTTTTTTCTATCAAAGGCTAGTTTTATATCAATCCACCCTCGTAATCAAGCACATTTTGATTATTTTTGTAAATGTTTTTATATATTACTTAAAATTAAAAAAGAAAGAATGCTCCCCTGTTAGATCCAAATCAGCTAGATTTATAAAGAGGGACATAGGTACATGGAATGTAAGTCGCGTGTACGAGACAGGAAAATTTCATGACACTTTAAAAAAATGAGGTGGCTAGATATATATAGTCATTGAATAAGTGAAGTGAGATGGCCAAGTTTTGGCAAAGTAACTATATATGATTATATTGTATACTAAAAGGTAAAAAGAAAATAAAACATAAATGGGGTGGCAATATTTGCGATGAAGGATACGCACAAAGCTTTAGTCCTATTCTCAGATAAGATATTAATCATACAATTGCAAGAAATACAATAAATGTGAATATATTGCAAGCCTGTGCACTCACATAAGACTATGATGAAAAAAAAATGTATGCATCCATACAAGACTATCATGAAAAATATATTGAAACATTCTATAATCGTTTAGAAAGAAAGAAAAAAAAAGTTTTTGCATCTACTAATAAACACGAGCTAAATATTTTCATGGAAAATTTTATTGCGAAGATTGGCGAAGGAAAACAGCGAGATATAATAAGAAAATATAGTCTGGGGATACGAAAAGAAAGAGAATTGTTAAATTTTTTGATTATATCTTACAACTCCTAAATACACCCATAAATAATTACAATATTTCTTTATAGAAAAATAATTTTATATTCTCTGGACTCTAGTTTAGTATTTCATACAAACAGAAATAAAGGCGTTTTGGGTATTCTGGTTGCTGGTTGAGTCCAGGAATCATCTCACTTGAATTTTGAAGATTACATTTACTTGATATTATGGTCAAAGACTTTTAACACTACCATAAGTAAGATGTACCTTTTTATACTGAGACATATCAGATTTGATAGCAAAAACAAAATCAATATGATATCAAGTGATAAGTTAGCACCCATTCGTGATATTCATCATCAGTAGCTTGACAACCCTTTTCCGTGATATTATTAAGTGTTTAAGAAGTATGTGCGCCGAACTTTATTCACCCAATAGAAGTTGTAATTTTCGTCAATACATTTTGTCCAAATCTAATAAGTATGGAATCCAATTATTTGCGGTGGTGGATGCCAGAAAGTTACACAAATTAAAGATAAGTCTACTACTAGTACACCAGTTCAAAATAAGACATTCAGCAGAAGGTGTCATTAGATTAATTTCACCAATACATAAAACTAGTTATAGTATTACTGGTAACTAGTATATCAGTATTAGACTTGTAAATAATCTATTAGTCAATCATATATTTATACTTGTGAGGATGTTGCAAAAAATAGAGCGATTCCTCAAAATTTCAACTCAATAAAATATACACTGTTAAAAACAACATTTTCGGTTTTACTAAAACAATTATATTGATGTTATACGCCCCAAGAAAATCAAAATCACTTTACTATTTTAATACTAATTTCAAGTTTACATAAAGACGCAGCTGTCCATGCCATCTCTGGAGTCTCAGAAACTAGAACTGTTGACATTTTAAATAATGACAAAAGGTAGGAATGAGTGACTGGCTATATGCTATATATAATGTTGGTAGAATAGCACAACGATGATCTGTGACTCTTTTTTATATATTTTTAATGTTTAAGCTATAAATCCTCTTATGTTTTGTTTCAATTCATTACATAAAATTCAAGTATTTAAATAGTAACCCAATATTTTTAGTATACTTTCAATTTAATATGATGTGTTTATAATTAACAGATGGATTCTAGTAAGGTTTCTATTATGTTTCTTAATTTGTATGTCTCTAGGCTGGGTTAGTTTATCTGGATTTATGTGCCCTTGGGGCCACTTGGTAATAACACTAAGATTTTTTCGTAGCACCTTTCAGGCTACCTATGGTCACATGTAATTTACCATTTACAGAACACCAGAATGAAAATATTAAAACAGTTGGTAGTACATCTGAAATTGTTTTAAAGATAATTGATTTAATATCTAAATATAACTCTTTTAAAAACCCATTTATAACATGATCATTAGCAAAGTAAAGTAAAACCTAAAACCCAAAATAAAATGATCACTTTTGCTTCAAAGGAAATTCTTGATAATATTGTAATGAAATCCAAACAGCTCCTTATTTTCTCTTATACTAGATACCCCTCAAGACATTTTAAGGGTTTACTACTTTAACAGGTCAAGGTACTGACAAAATAACTACTATTGAGGCGTTTGACTTTTTAAAATAAAAAATGTAAAAATCAAGGATATGACGGAGCTGATGTGATGGGAGATCAATGCTCTAATCCAGAATCAAATAAAAATTAGAAAAGGGCGAGTACTTACATTGTGCATTCTGCCTCATATAACTAAACTTAACAAAATTTTGGTGGTGTGTGGACCAAACTATATGAGCTAAGGAACCCAATTGCCACTTGTGTCTATGATATAATTATTATGGTAGAAAGTGCTTAACTTAAATAATATTATTAGTGATAATGATTACATGTGAAAATTTTGCAGAATTTCCAGAAGTGACCATGATACTATGACTAGAAAAAAAAACAGAGTGGAAGTGGAGTGGTTATTTTTGTTAGTAATAAAATGAAATCAAATCGTATCAAACTAACAAAAAATAGAGTAGAGCAGAAATTTGTATTGTGCAAATTAAATAATACGCAATGTATAGTTGGTTTAAGTATATACCACCACAGTCATTAGCAAATACTTATCGTTCTTAAATAGTCTGTGTGAAATTTTCTGATGACCTTAAATTCTGGAAACCAATTAATTGTTTAGCAGACCAGACTCTCTTGAAGCTGATTTAGATCGTTTATTAGAGTGGTGTGCACATCTATATTATAGCACCATCCTACCCACGGCTTCGTCACTAGTTAACATTTTATATATATTTATATATATATACATATTTATATATATATACATAGAACCTTTTATGGTATTAGCAATCCTTTGGGTGGGTATTCAGTCTGAGTAAATAATATGGATATTTTTAGCATTTTTTTAGTTTTTTATTAAGACTGCTTATTTTTCAATTTAACATTAAAGTAATAGTGATTATTAATTAAGTTCCTTATATTTTATTTACATGAAAGTATTAGTTGGATAAAATATTTATTTTTGTACTAAACCTAAGTATTTGTTGTGGTTTAGTCTATTAATGGGGTTTTCCCAAATAAATAAACTAAAGTTAGTTGTAAACTTAGTAACTTAATGATTCTTTTAATAATGATCACAGAAATGATTGTCTTTTATGACTTTTTTTCCCATGCATGATGCATCAACCACGCAGGGTTATTAGCGTGTATGGATTGTGATTAGAACTTAACAATAGAATATTAACCATAGCAGTACATAAATAGAAATAAACCTAAATCTATACAAAGTAAAATATTAAATTTTTGATAACAGCTTGCAGTCTTTGAGAAAGGCGAAAATATTTTTAGTATCACTGTCTTTTCCAAGAGCACTATTTAATGTTGATGGTATGTTATGCATTATGTGTTGCACATCATACTTGGGGCACTGCAATAAACAATGTTTTACCGTTAAGACACTTTTACACATGTCACACACAGGTTTATCAGCACGTTTTAGTAGGTAGTCGTGTGTTAACCGAGTATGACCAATCCGGAGGCGAGTGAAGGTTACTTGTTATCTTCTAATGTTAAATTTTGGGAATTTTTATGATTAATATCAACTTTGTACAGCTTAGTTGGGAAGTTCTTCCATGTATCCTGCCATATTGAATTAATCTTTTCTTTAAAGAATGCTTTCAGGTCGGTGTGAAGAGATTTCGTATTCTCTTCTGCATTTGGGTTCGTAGGTGCATTTTTTGCTATTTAGTCTACAACCTCATTTCCTTCGATTCCAGTATGTGACGGTACCCATATAAAATTAATAGAGACCGACCGAATGTGATTTTTTTGGCCGAAGCCGAAGCCGATGCCGAAGTTCGGCCTGTAGGTTACCTTCGGCCGAAGCCGAAGCCGAAGCCGAAGGTGACTAAAAATATACCTATTATATGTTAAAAATTTAAATAATGTGCTTTATTTTTTTATTACCTGATAAGTGGTAAACAAAAATATGAAAGTATGAGATAAAAAGTCAAACACTTATACATTATTTGGTAATAGAAGCGATAATAAAAATAAATAACATTATAAAACATTAAAGTCGAATAATTTATAGTCAATAGTCTTTGTTTTGCCATTTAGGTATCTAGTCAAAACACCAGTAATCGTGAGTTTTAACAAATACAATAAAATTATTATTATCAGAATTTTACTACGTGAGAAATATTCAAATGATGATCTTTGAGACATCTTGGCCTATTGTTAAAATTTATATCCTACCTAATACCTGACCTAAAAGTTTGTAAAACGTTTTAGTTAAGGGTATAAAATAGGGTGTAAATATTATTTAAATTATCAAAGACTCGCCGAAGCATATTGTTCAGAGATTGTTTCATTTCTATAGTATAGTAGTATAGTATACTGACAGAGCATTTTATTATTCCACCTTCGGCGAAACCTTCGGCTTTGTTTCGGCCGAAGCCGAATTTAGGCCGAAGGTTTAAATATTAGCCGAAGGTGGCCGAAGCCGATGCCGAAGCCGATTAATCGGTCGGTCTCTAAAAATTAACTTTAATGTTCATATTTTCTGCATGTTTTAGTTCCTTTTTAATGAGAAGAAGTAGTGGATGATTGCAGTAGAGTTGGTTTAATGCCATTATTGAGCTGAGAGAATCTGTAATAATGATATTTCTCTTTTTATTTTTGTTCACTATCAGAACTAGTGCTTTTAGTATCGCATACAGTTCAGCTGAGAACGTTGTTGTATATGAAGGTAATTTGTAAGCTCCTGTATAATCTGATGAGTAGATTGCTGCCCCAGTTTCGTCTTCGTTTTTGGAGGCATCTGTGTAAACTTTGAAACAGCTACCACATTTGCTTAATATTTTAAGAAATTCTTGATTCATTTGACTTACAGGTATTTCTGATTTGTTTAGGCGCAATAAGCTGGTGTCAGTAGAGGGAAGTCGAATTGTCGAAGGAGGAGGGGTTTGAATTGAGGAGATATCGTAGGTGTCTGGAAAATGGATACCTATTGTTAACAAGTAGGTATGTAGGCGGTAATAGAAAGGGTGATCAGTTCGATTTGAATTTTTTATGACTTGATAAATAAAATATATATGTTTTTAAATGAAAAACTTTGGAGGTGGCGTGGTTTAAGGGAAACATTTATGAAGTCATATATGTATTTAGTAAGACTCATAAAAGATTATGTACCTAACCCATCTCGATAAAATCTCACTTTATATATGTTTTATGTTACTTGATAAATATTATTTTTATTTTTTTTTTTTTTTTAGTTTTCATGTTTTCTCACATGTTTGCATTGTATTGTATTGATACTACTTAGTGGTTTAAAGTAAAGTTTTGCAGAGAATCAATCTAACATCTAAAAGGCTCCGTAATGAAAATAAATCTCTTGATGAGACAACATTCCTTCTCAAAATGAGCTTAATAGATTTAAAAAAATCTAAGAAGTAAATTTGAAGTTGTTAAGGAAGCTTAAACACTTCCCAAGGAATTGAATGTGTTCTGCAGAAGCATATGTTTAATTATTGATCAAATTTCCAGACAGTTTATAGCATAAAAAAGATTAAGAATCATTGCATCTGTTTAACACTAAAGTATCTCAACAGAAAGATAATAAATTGATCATTACAGCCAGAAACAAAGCTGATTTTTCACATGCTCAAGAGACTCAAATAGGGTGCTTTAGAAATATTTCTTTAAATAAAATATGAAAAAGAGGCATACCAAATTTAAAGAATTATTAAAATTTCTAATGGTGGAAAACATTACTCTCTCCAGCAGCCTCCCTGATGACTGTACAGTCAAGATGATATTTTTGACTCTTCTAGTTAGATCAGCATCAGCTGAAAGGATTATTATTATTGTTAACTTAACACTTTATGGGTGGATACATATATGTGAAATGAATAGTACCTCCACACATGTATGCCATGTTTGCCGTACAAATAGCGGCACAACAAGATCTGGTGATAGAAGCACACACATTCAAAGGGGTCTCGGAGTTGGAACACAACTAAATAACAGCAACCTAGTAAGCATAGAAATTAAGGGAAGAATATACCTGGCGAATTAGCAGAAAAACCAAGATACTAATATATGAAACTCTTATTAAACCTGTCCTGACATACGCGTCAGAGACATGGACTATGGTAAAAAGCGACGAAGAACTGTTAGGCCGCTTTAAAAGAAGAATACTTAGGCACATATACGGAGGAGTACAAGAAAGCGAGATATGGCGCAGGTACTACAATTTTGAGTTGTATCAATGCTATGAAAAATGCAACATCGTCCGGTCGATTCAAATTAATAGACTAAGGTGGCAATGACACCTTGAAAAAATGGATACTGGAGACCCCTAAGGAGAGATATTATATCAAGAGCCAGTAGAAACCAGGAAGAGAGGCAGGCCAAGATCTAGATTTAAAACTTAAGTCGAAGATGACTTGATGAATCTAGGGGTCAGAAATTAGAAAACCAGGGCGAAAGATAGGGCGGAATGAAGACTAATTCTTGAACAGGCCAAGACCCACACAGGGTTGTAGAGCCAAAGATGATGATGATGACATGTATGCCATTGGGTATATGCTCCTGTAAGATATAAATAAGTTTCAGCTCAGAGTACAAATCTTGGTTCATACATCCACACTGAACATAAAGAGGATTAAAAAACATATTTAAAAATAATGGGGTTTTCTTCAGTACACAAATTATACCTAAATCATTTAAAAACTGAACTGTTTCCTGATTTCAATCACTTTATAAAAACAAATATTTAAAAAACACATAAGTAATCATAATCAAACAGCTATATGAGAATTAAAAAGTAAATACCTTCATTAATTAAACTAATATACCATATTACCAACGTACCCAATTGTGTTGGATCTTCCAAAGCAGATATATTATTATGTTCACTGTTGCTTGTATCCTTGCTGTCACCTTCACTAATAATACCTTGAGAATCCAAGTTAAGGGTGCATACAGATGTTTCTGGATGATAGTACTCAAGTAGTCATGTTGCCTTCATCATCTAAGATGTACCTTAAAAAAAGTCTATGTTTGAAAAATTTTTGTACACATTCCTTTTTACCATCGAATATTTATTGGAAATAAAACCCACGTATGTAATGTTATTGTTAGTTAGTAATTGTACAATGGTCTTAATAAATGCTGGGATAATACATTTGGTACTACCAAAGATGTAGTTTTGTACAAAATGTACTTACTTTTTATCTGGCTCTGATTGAGACCTACAAATCTTCTGTCCGAAGTCATTTAGACTTAAAATAAATGTTTGAAATTTATTTTTATCCATATTTGAGTCACAGTTATTCAAAATTATCAGTAATATTCGGTTGAGTAACCCTCTTATTATATTCTTGTTGCATATAAAACCAAAGAATATAGACGCTTATAGAACAATTGTTCACTGTTATTTTTGAAAGTTAACAAAAAGGGACATAGATAAAGAAAAGTGGGTCGAGTGGAACGCACGTGTTGCACGTGGTACCACTAAGCCCCGAATTTATAGTCGGTACTCAAGCTCGTGCTTGAGCACGTGCTCCGCCAAGTCGAACTTACGTCAAAGTCATGCTCAAGTATTTGTTGTGTTCTATAAACGGTACTTCGGGTATTCTCGTACAAGATTGATCTCAAGCACGAAAATTAGGGATTTTAAGTAAATTTGATATAATGGCATCCTATAAAAAGAAGATTCTGTCAATTATTATCATTGTCACCAAACTTTATTTAAACATTTTTAGCGCCAAATTTAGCTTTATTGAAGAAGAGGCATGTTGTGTATTAAAAAAATTAATTTTTAATAAATAATTTTAAGGTATGTCATGTATTATAAAAAATATGCATTCGAGGGAATAAATTTCAATTATGTCGATTTTTAGATGAGCTTAAATTGTACTAAATATGCAGGGTATTTAACAAAAGGAAAGGTGTTTTTAATCCAGCTGGTAAAGGAAAATAATACTGTAGAGAATAAAAGGACAGACGGTGCTTCCTTAATGAAAAAAGAAGGGTTGGGAGTACAATACAGCATATTATATAACTGCCAGCCTGAGGTAGATATATTAAGGACTTCAGAACAGCTACGAAAATTGTAAAACAAATTGAACAGAGGTAAAATACTTATTTATTCAATCAATTATTTATTCAATCAAAATTTTTATCATAGAAAATGCAGAGAAACAACAGCATGCTGGCTACATGTGATGGCCCTTTAAAAAAGCCAAAGCCTGATGTAGTGCTGGAGTTTGTGAAAGTTGCTGTTCCCGATATATATGTAAGCATAGTCTGTCCTTGGGACAACACAGAAGTATTTGGAAGAGGTAAATTTACTATATTTTCATACTTAGTATAATTGTAGAACAAAAGGAGGCCCACCAGATAGGAGGACATGTAAGTTTAATTACTGTAACATCAGAATTATCTGACTCCATCCATTGCTTTTCCAGTTTAAAATAAAGAGTTGTTATGTATGATAATTTTGAGAAATCTTACCTGTACATATAATAAGAATTTCAAGTAATACATGTAATATGACACCTGTTGTTCCTATAGAATATGTCAATGTGCTTCAAATGGTAAGTAATCTTAAATATACTTATGGCAATATGTAACAGTAATAACAAACACTACTACTAATGGAGTAGTAGCTATTATAATTGCAAATAAAAAACATTCGCAAAAAAAGGTTTGAATTATTCCAAAGGTTAATAGTAATCTATAGTTATGGATTTTTAAAACAATCATTTATATAATAACTATTCTTATTTTGTACTTAATGTATTACATTGAAAACTGTTAAAAATTCTAAATGTAAATACTAGTACTAGTATGTAGTATTTTGTACTTAATGTATTATATTGAAAACTGTTAAAAATTCTAAATGTAAATACTAGTTGTGGTTATTTTTTTTTGGTGATTTTGGTTTTAATGTATACTATGGTGGTTGTAAAGCGATTATTATATTATTTTATATTTAACAACCCTGATATTATTCCATTTTTTAGTTTTATAAATTGTTACTTTCAAATTTACTTATCGTGAAGGTTATAAATATATTTTCAAATAAAGAATATTAATATTTTAAATGTGTAATTAATTTTATATTTGATAAGGAAAGATTTTGTGAAATGTATAAACACTTATTTAAAATGAGAGAGACAACTCGAACTCAATAAAAATATACTTGCTTAAGTTGTCTGACTATAGTATAACCAAAGAATATAGACGCTTATATAAGCGTCTATATTCTTTGGTATATCCCTCATTTATTTTAAATTAAAATATAAAAAATACATTTCGACATATAAAATAAAAAAGAATTACATTTAACATAGGTATTCAATAATATATATACGTCGATCGGATTAGCCAAGCGGGCTGGGCGGCTGGCTTCTCCTTCGCTTCAATGCGAGAGATGTCAGTTCGATCCCCGGCTCGGTGTGCAGAAAACAAAAAGGCTAACGCAGCAGTTTAAAATTCTAAAATGAATCTGCGGCTTAGTCTAGAATATGCTGGTATCTGATCGGCCTATGGTGGAGCAGTACGGCAAGAGATAAGGGCTTGCGGCTAGGTGATACTCCTCCATAGATCCCTACCGGAAGGGCGTCGAACGCCTAAATACCGGGTATATATATATATATATATATATATATATATATATATATATATTCAATAATATATTCACATTCTCATGCATAACATTGTATTTTCTGGCACATCAGTATTTTCTAGAAAATCATCATCACTATTTATAATTATTTTCCTGTAAACACATATTGCAGAGTACTGCTGTAGCACTTATTATTGCAAGATATGTATTTAATTTGATTTGTAGGCTTCATTGCAGACAGGGAAACCATATTTTCCGGGTTCTAAATAGTCTTTTGGCAACATTTCTTACATGTGCACTATTATATCTATTTTGTTGATCATTACCTAAAAAGATATATCTATCAAATAACCTATTTTTTGTTTAGCCCATTATCAATAAATACCTTGCTTTAATGCTGGAGTAAGTAGATAGTGCCTGTGCTGCATGCATAATATTCACTATTCATAATAATTCACCTATTAATAATTCTGGAATTTGTCCTCTTTCCTGTCTAACTCTTAATAAACTTTGATCAAATATTAAGCTGCCATGACTTAATCCTGGATGTTGAACAACAATATCCATAATCTCAAAAAACAAAAAATGTATATTATATTGTATCAAAGAATATAGACGCTTATATTCTTTGATACAATATATACATTTTTTGTTTTTTGAGATTATGGATATTGTTGTTCAACATCCAGGATTAAGTCATGGCAGCTTAATAAGCGTCTATATTCTTTGATTGTATTGAAGCGAATTGGAAAAAAATATAAATATAAACAAACAAGTTAGGTTAGGATCCCGTGCTCAAGGCAGGTCGATCCGATGCTTGAGCACGAGCTGTCATTTTTGTGTACTCAAGCTCGATTTCGTGCTCGAGATCCGTTTATAAAACACAAAAACGACTCAAGGTCGACCTCAAGCATCGACCGATACTTGAGTACCGACTATAAATATGGGCCTAAGCACTAAGGAACGGTCATGTCAGCTGTGGCTCTACTATGCTCTACTATTGCTTCTAAAATATGAAAGAGTGGGGCAATAAATGCAACTTTGGATATTTTTATATATAGATGCCGCGTGGTCGTAGAATAGGATTAAATTTTTGCGTTTTATAAAATTTTTTAGAGAAAATAATATTGTTTTAACTTTTAATTAATTAATCTTTTTAGAAAAATTATTATGATTCAAATTTTTAATTGAAATAATGTACAAATCTACAAATAATATAATTAAAACTCTCTTTTTATAAACTATAAATAAAATTAATTAAAAGTCAATCACCGGGAGAGAAAGCTCAAAAAATTGTAAGGTGTTTTGATCAAAAAAAAATTCCTGATCTTATTAGTACGCTAGGATTGCTTTTTAACACATACACCAAAGAATTATTTTTTATAATTGGAGAATTCGAAATTGTGTAGTATAATTTCGGATTTTTAAATTAAAAAATAAATAAGTAAGTCTCAAATAACTCCTCACTAGAGCTCAACAAAGGAAGATAAGAAAAAGGCAAAAATGGCTGCTGGGACATAGACCATAGCAAATCCTTAGAAATTCAAATCAGCAACACCCGACGATAAAAAGAGACTTCGGGAGAATACCATCAACACCCTCGTAACAGAGTTGCTAAGAACTCAAGGTGCTCTAACGAGCAGACTAGGTCATAAAGCACCCTGACAAAAGTGGTAGCACACAGGCACCATCCTGTTACTCAACTAGATCGGGCTCAAGCAAATTTGATCATTAACAAACTGGAGCAAGCACTTGATGAGGCTCCTATCTGAGGTCAAAATGAACTTCTGCAGTTCCATAAAGGCATAGGCAAGGAAAGAAAACTTTTTAACACAGTAAAAGTTAGAAAAACATCATACTTAGGCCACATACTGAGAAATAATAAGTACCAATGTATATGTATATATATTTCTCATATATTTTTATTTTACTTTTTTTGTTTTTTAATATATCTTTAACATTTATTTTAACAAATGTCGATATACATATAGAGATATATAAATATTTTATTTCATATTTTTTCCAAACGAGTCACAAGCACTTCTTTTTTCTTACTCTTATATATATATATATATATATATATATATATATATATATATATAATGAAAAGAATATTATTTAGTTGAATATACTATGTAGTAATTAAACACTAAGTTAACATTTGGTTTCATTTTTAAAACCAATAATTTATTCATTCATTCATATATGAATAAAAAAATCAGTTATGAAGATGATATTTTAGTAAATGTCATACATTTCTAGATAAAATTTGTTGTAGATGCAAAGTTACCCGTTCGTACTCCTTTCCCACTTCCCCCTAACTACATATTTCATTATGAAATTTTCGCTACGGCGCCACGATTTGAGTTTATGCAGCCACCCTCAGGAGGCATGGTACTGTCAGAGACACTCAGTAGATTATTTTAGTAGCATTATTGCTTATTAAGCGTAAGATGCACTTAAAAGATGTTTATTCTGAATATTAGGGCGACGTGGTTTTTATGTTTATGTCTCACGTCGAGAGTGTGTAATTAAATTTAACGACTTCCCGCTTTGATTATGTTTTTATTTCGGCGAAGCCGTGGCATGTTTATATTAATTTAAAAGATTGTAAAATCAGTACCTTTATGAACTTACCACCGATATATTCTTTAGAATTATTTCATTTTAAAACCGCCTGTAATTTTTGAATAGAAGTTATTGTTGATAATTTCGGACTTTTATTCCATCGAACGATATTGATGTAGAACGGGTAGATTTACATTGATACAACCAACATTTGGCGACCGTGACAGGACGGGCAGTTTATGGGAATAATCGTTTTTGAGTATACCGGGTGTGCCGAAAGTGTAGTGATCTAACCGGACACACTTGACCGCACGTTTAATTTGTTGTTGTTCCGATAAACGTGTGTAGTTTGTTCAAGTGTGCATTGTGAATCATGGATCAAAACAAAAAGCACCGTAAAGTACTCCGTACCACCTTTACTAAATCGGCGAAAGAGTTGGAAGAGCTGTTGTCGGCACCGGAAGGAAAGGTAGGTTTAATCGTGATGACCTTAGAAATTTTGAAACAAAAATATGAGGATCTAAGGAAAGTTGACAGCGATATATACCAGTGTCTGTTGGAAAGTGATGAAAGTGAAGCAGACTTGTTGGCAGAGATAGATGGTAGCGAAGTTTATCTAAGGAAATTTACCGACCTGAACACACAGGCTGAGGATTTTCTACAGAAGCCGCGGGACGAGCCAGGTGAAGAGGTAGACTCCATGGCCTCGGAAAGTAGTGTAGGCAGCAGATCAGGTAGGCGTAAATTTAAATTACCTACTCTAGAACTTAAGAAGTTTGATGGAAATATCAGAAACTGGTTGCCCTTCTGGTCCCAGTTTCAAAAGATACATAATGATCCGGATATAGATTTAAATGATAAAGTGGAATATCTGGTCCAATGTACGTTAATGGGTAGTCGGGTAAGACAGTTAGTTGATAGTTTTCCAGCCACTGGGAACAATTATGGTAAAATGGTAGACTGTCTTCTTTCGCGATTCGGGCGGGATGATTTGCAAATAGAGGTATACGTGCGGGAGTTGCTAAAATTAGTAATTAATAACACCTCGTCTGGCAATAAAAGGGATTTATCTTTGTTGTACGACAATCTCGAAACTCAATTACGGGCGTTAGAGACACTTGGGATAAAATCAGATAATTACGCGGCGATGCTGTTTTCGTTAGTAGAATCGTGTTTACCATCGGAACTATTGAGAGTTTGGCAACGTATTCCCGAGGGACCCGAGGTCGCTGGATCACAAGCTTTTATAAATACGGTGGGCGTTTCTACTATAGAAAATCGACTTAACAATCTCATGCACTTTTTGAAAAAGGAAGTCGATAATGAACAGCACATTTCTTTAGCGGTGGAAGGCTTTGATCTACCTAGTGCAGCAAATAGAGATGTTAAACGGCCTAGTCAGAAATCGCGGATACCACAAGAAAACTTTTCTACGGCAATGGGTCTAATAAATTCAGAAGTGACAACGAAGTGCCTTTTTTGCCAAAATTCGCACGACAGTACTGGCTGCTTTAAAGCTCAGAAGTTGACCTACGAGCAAAAAAGAAATATTTTGGCCAAAAGGGTGCATGCTTTCGATGCTTAAAAATTGGCCATCAAGCTCGAAAATGTCGAGGTCATTTAAGTTGCTTAGTTTGTAGTAGATCACATGTTTCTCTAATGTGTCCGACACTTTCATTTAATAGAACAAAGGCAAATAATTTGGAGCAAAAACAACAAGATAATACGGTAGCGAAAGTCGATCAGGCACTTGCGAATAGTTCTAATACGAACACACAGGTTTTTTTGCAGATGCTGCGCGTAAAAATGACTCATTTAGGTAAATCGAGACATGTGCGAGCATTGATTGATACTGGATCGCAGAAATCATATATTTTGACGGCGACAACTAAATTTTTGGGATATCAGTCAAAAGGAAAAATTAGTCTCGTTCATGGGTTATTCGGAGGAAGTTTTTTGATGCAAAATCATGATTGCTATGACGTGGAATTAAATCACGATACTTATAGTTGTACCTTTGAAGCACTGGATCAAGCTGTTATTTGCAATAGTGTATCTTCCATATTCGATGGGCCCTGGACGGAAGAGCTTCGTAAATTAAATATTGAAATATCTGACTCATATGATTCTACTCCAATTGAACTTTTGATAGGATCAGATATCGCGGGCAAACTTTACACTGGAAGAAGACATATTTTGAATTGTAACTTGGTAGCGATAGAGACCCTATTAGGCTGGACTCTAATGGGAAAGATACCAGTTGAAACGCATAGTAACTTATCTATGATCTCGCTCTCTCTTTTTGTCAATAATGCCCCTATTACGAATCTTTGGGAGCTCGACGTACTAGGCATAAATGATCCAATGGAAAGGAAGACTCGCGATGAAACCGCATTAGCAGCAAAGAAACTTTTTCTGGAAACCATTTCTGTTGACACCGATGGACGATATGAAGTTAGGCTCCCATGGTTGGAGGGACATCCAGCCTAGTAACTATCACTTGGCAAAAAGTAGATTAGATAACACGGTGAAGAAGATTACTAAGGATGGTTATTTTGAGGCATATGACCAAGTATTTCAAGAGTGGTTAAATGACAATATTATTGAGGAGGTAGTGGAGGAGCAAAGGAACCAGGAAGCCCATTACCTACCACACCGGCCAGTGATTAAACCAAGTAGCATTACTACGAAAATACGACCAGTTTTCGATGCAAGGTTCGGATGCAGTTTCGGTGCAGGGCGAAAGGGGGTGAATTTAATTGAGCTAATTCCCGCTATTTTGTTGAGGTTCAGACAGCAGAAATTTGGAGTAACTTCAGACATTAGCAAAGCTTTTCTACAGATCAGTGTACATCCGAAAGACAGAGATTTCCTTCGATTTCTATGGTATGATAAGGAGAACAACCTTAAAGTGTTTCGTCATCGACGGGTAGTGTTTGGAATCAACAGTAGCCCGTTCTTGTTGGGAGCTTCATTAGAATATCATCTGTCAAAACTTGTGGATGACTCGAAAGCTTCTTTTACTACAGACACTGTTAAGAAACTGTCAAACAGTTTTTACGTGGACAACTGTGTTACTAGTGTTGCTAGTGAAATAGAATTGAAAACGCTTATCAAAGAGGCAAATATGATAATGGCTAAAGGAAAATTCGACTTAAGAGGGTGGGAGTTTACTCACCAAGTTCAAAATGATTCCTTTAACATTTTTACGGTGGTTCTGGGTATTAAGTGGAACAAGCTGGATGACACTTTATCTATAAACCAAGACGACGAAGATATCGAACAGATTTTAAGTAAATCGGTAACCAAAAGATTGATGCTATCCCAAGCACAACGAATATTTGACCCCATAGGTTACAGTTACCCAGTCACCCTACTACCAAAGCTGTGGTTACAGAAAACATGGGAGAAGCAACTGGGATGGGACACGCCGGTTGACGAGGAACTGGAAACTCTTTTCCGTAGCTGGATAAAACAGCTTTCTTATCTAAATGCAATAAAGATACCTAGGTGGATAAACGCTGGTACTGAGGAAGCAGAACACTGGACGTTTCATACATTTTACGATGCCAGCAAGGAAGCCTTTTCCGCTGTGGTATTTTTGAGATTAATTAGGGACGGGCGTGTATTCGTACATCTCTTAGCGGCTAAATCAAGGGTAGCCCCAATAAAAAAGCTGTCAATACCTCGTCTGGAGTTAATGGCTGCGGTGATTGGTGTAAGGCTATATACTACTGTCAAGGAAAGCCTCAACATTGAAATGGAATTTTTTTTCTGGAGTGACTCGACCACCGTACTGTCATGGATAAGGAGACCCAAGGAATGGTCCACATTTGTCTGGAATCGTGTGTCAGAGATACGGAAATTATCTCATGGTGAAAACTGGCACCACGTTCCTGGTAGACTGAATCCTGCTGACCTTCCATCGCGGGGTTGTTCAGCCAAGCAGTTACTCGAATCAAGATGGTGGGAGGGGCCACAATGGCTTTATCAGGACCTGGCGATTGATCCTCAAGTAGATCTGGATTACAATGAAGATGAGATCAATCAAGAGAGGAAGGTCAAATTGGTTGCCACATTAATTAATGATGAGCATTCGAAGATGTCATTAGATGATTGGCATTTTGGTTACTTTTCCCAATATCTGAAGACTCTCCGTATGTGTGCATGGATATTCCGATTTCTTCATAACTCAAGAAATAAAGATCGACTCAGAGGTCACTTATGCTCCGAGGAAATTGACCGAGCCGAAATTTTTGTTCTTCGTATAGTGCAAAAGGAGTCCTTCTGCGATAAGAACGATAAACGACTATGTGGCATGGACGTTTACAAAGATGATGATGACTTAATTCGACTAAAGTCACGGATCAGTAACAGAAGCGACTGTAAAAGCTTTCTATTTCCCATAGTTTTGCCTGCCAAACATTTTTTGGTCAATCAGCTTATATTCAGAGAACACTTAAAATCATGTCATAGTGGGACACAGGGACTTATGAGCAGATTACGTCAAAATTATTGGATTCTAGGAGGACGTCGGACTATAAAATCTGCAATTTCCAATTGTGTCGGGTGCAAGAGACAAAATGCCAAACCTTTTATCGTGAGTGCACCTCCATTACCAGTTGATCGTGTTCGAGATGCCAACGCGTTTGAAATAACAGGGGTTGATTTCGCAGACCCTCTATATCTGAGGACTGGAGAAAAGGTGTGGGTATGCCTCTTCACATGTGCCGTGTATCGTGCCGTACACCTTGAACTTTGTACTGCATTATTGGTTGTTAGTTTTATGCAGGCTTTAAGACGCTTTATTGCCCGACGAGGTCGTCCAAAGACTATTTATAGTGATAATGGGACCAATTTTGTTGGTACTGAAAATGCCTTTGAGTGGACTTTGAGAAAATCGCCGAGAGCAATAGTGTCGAACGTATTCAATGGCGATTTAACCATCCTACGGCCGCGTGGTGGGGAGAATTTTGGGAAAGACTTGTGGGGGTTTTGAAGCAGTTATTGCGCAAAGTGTTAGGACAGGCCTCGCTAGACTACGAAAGTTTAATGACGGTAATTTGCGATTGCGAAGCCATCATCAATTGGCCACTTGGTCGAGTAGTCGAACTTCTTCCTGGAAAAGATAAGGAAGTGCGACTTGTGAGAGTTAATACCAAAAGGGGACAATTTCTGAGACCTGTGCAACGCTTGTACCCTTTGGAATGCACAGTCAATTCTATCCGAAGAGAGGGCAATTCGAACAACTTGGACTCTGAGGGAAACAACGATCCAGGCATCTCTTCTCGAGCCCAGTGGAAAGAAGTTGAGGTGCGCGCGGTTGAAAGTGCAAACGAGTGTGATGACGCGAAGACAGAAGTGTTTAAAAGCAGAGTACCCGAAACGCACAAAAGTGATACGCGCTACGTTACGCGGAGTGGGCGTAAGGTTAAAACATCTGCTAGATATACTGACTTTTTTATGAACTAGTTTGTAGAATGTTTTAATTTTCTTGTGTGTTATTGTTTCTGTTTCTTGTATAGAAGGTTTTCTTTTATTTTTTATGTTGTTGTCTCTGATTGTTTGTGAGTCACGTTTCTTATTGTAACTTTGCCTCAGGTGGGAGGATGTCAGAGACACTCAGTAGATTATTTTAGTAGCATTATTGCTTATTAAGCGTAAGATGCACTTAAAAGATGTTTATTCTGAATATTAGGGCGACGTGGTTTTTATGTTTATGTCTCACGTCGAGAGTGTGTAATTCAATTTAACGACTTCCCGCTTTGATTATGTTTTTATTTCGGCGAAGCCGTGGCATGTTTATATTAATTTAAAAGATTGTAAAATCAGTACCTTTATGAACTTACCACCGATATATTCTTTAGAATTATTTCATTTTAAAACCGCCTGTAATTTTTGAATAGAAGTTATTGTTGATAATTTGGGACTTTTATTCCATCGAACGATATTGATGTAGAACGGGTAGATTTACATTGATACAACCAACAGGTACAATGAATACACAAGGTATGATATTGCGCATGACATTTGACAGCTGGCCCAGGAGTGTGACGTAGTTAAGATCGCCTGAGCCACCTCGAACCCATTATTACAGCTTAACGTACACATTAATTTTGAAATTATGGTTAAAAAGTGATCTAATTTTTTTAAATGTTTTGTTTTGGTTATAATTGAATAAAAAATATATTTTCAGTAGCGTAAAACCTTTACTTCTCCTAGAGATTCAGGCGAAATATTTATTTTTGTTTTCATACATATACTAATAATATAAGTACTCTTATTGTATGCAAATCATTTGAAATTTAAAAATTTTCTGCAGAGGAAATACTGTGAATAGGTAAATAGTAGTAGATTTGCTTATTCTGATTCACTGTCACTCACTTCCAAGCAGTTTTACTAAAATAAAAACAAAATAGAGTACAATAGAGAAAAAACTGTTTTAGAATTCAATATGGTATTTTAGATGAGTTATAATGAAATTTAGTAAAATAAAAAATATACACATTACTATAACCTACCGATTATTATATGCAAAATTTACTTATCAAATAATATAATAATATGAAAATAAGACACAAATTAGTTCAAACGCAAAACACAATAAATATCGACTTCAGACGACTTTACACCGGCAAGATAGGAAGCTTGTATAAAAACAAAAGTTCAACAATAATATCGGTTATCAATGGTGACTATTGCAAATTGCAAGTTATGAGATAATAAATATATTTTAAAGTATCTCAGTACTGACTGAGTCATCTATTTTATAATAGAAAAATAATTTAGATATATGCTTATATATGTGTCTTTATACAAATGGTGTTTAGTTACTATTTATTTATACTGTATAGTATTTTTTTGTAAAACTGAAAGTTTTTATTTGCCATTGTATATCTGGTTTTGTACCTTTTTCAAAGTAAGCTGTGCAATTGCTTGTTGCAATAGTGACAATGAAGATAAAATCTTTAGGTTTCATACATTTCCTAAAGATAGCGTGACCAGAAAACTGTGGATTATATCTTGTTGTAGATAGGATAATTTTAATTATAATACTGCAAGAATTTGTTATACACATTTTAAAACTGAAGATTACCAAAGAAATCTACAACAGGAACTTTTAAATTACGTTTCTAAAAAGGGTCTAAAACTCAAACCTGAGGCAGTACCTAGCCTTTATTTGCCTAAATTAACATCGGCTGCCCTTTTAACCAACCAAAAGAAACGCGTACAAGGAGGCGAACACAGAGAGTCCAAAAAGTATGTTGAGCAGCTTCTTACTACTTCTAGGTCAACGACGTAAGTCTAAATCTTTATTTTTATTATTTATTAGTCATGAAACCTTAAATGGTTTTTTCATATGGATTTGTTAAGTAAGAAACTAGCCTCAGCCTGCTATGCAATTTGCAATAAGAACTGTTTCGGAGGAAATCAATTTAGCATCTTCCAAAATAACATATTTTTCTTTGTTAAATCATGTTATCATTATTAAAATATACAATGTTATCATTATTATAAACAATACCAAGATAATTTTATGTGTAAATATTACAAAAATGTCATTTTAAATGTTGTGCAATATTGTGTGCCCTCACTACACTCATATTCGATGGCCAGCTAGCTCATTCAATATAAATAAAGTTGACTTTGTCATTATTTATTTTGATTTTGTGTTTAGTTCAGTAGGTATATATACGTACAAATTTTGTGTACCTCCATTACCACTTTTCTGTATCTTTTTAAACATCTGAAATATCGAACTCTGGAGTATAAGTTAATTAACCTGTACCTACGTGTAATAAAAGATAATTAAAACTTGTCTTATAAAGGATATATATGTTTTATAAAGGATAAATATTATAATAACATAATTTTATCATCTCTTTATAATTACTATAATTAAATTAGCCAAATTATATAAAAAAACTTAAAATTAAAAGTCTTTCCTATACAACTACATTCAAATGTTGCGGGAATAAGCGATCTTGACTACGTCATGCGCGAAAGCGAACTGATTTTGGAACATTATGTATCATACCTTGTGTATTCATTGTACCATGCTTAGGAGGAGTGTTTTGAAGTATAAACCGTAACCAAATCGCCCATTTGAACAATTCTTCTATAAGCGTCTATATTTGATAAAACCACAGAATACTAAGGGATGGAGTATTCTGTGATAAAACTAAACACAAACGTCAACAAAAAAACATTTTGGACTTGTTGGTTATGAAATATTTCATTTCAGATTTCGATTTCATACAATCATTGTCATTGTCATTTGTCATAATATAATGTCATAGCACAATACATCTATGTATAATGTCATGTTAGCGATAGCACCAATGACGTGTAATATTTATATGTCATTGGTTAGCACTCACCAGAAAATAAAAAAATGTTTTTTACATTTTCAAACGTAAAAACGTGAGGAAACACTGCTGTCTAAATTAATTAAATAAAAACTTTTAGTCTTTGGAGAAAATATAGTAGAAGAAAAGTTCCTAAAAGGGCATTCAACCCATTTATACCTAAAAGTAATATTAAACCGCGGGATAGGTACCTTTTTTGTAACTGCATTGACACAAAACCATCGTTTTGCTTGCATACAAGTTCAATTTAATAAAGTACCTACGAAACTTTATTATTCCGTTATAAAAATCATAAATAAAGCTAACATAAGCGAGGTCTTCCAAAATTTTCTTATATTCAGTTAAGTTTATAAAGTTCTTGCCCCTTATTTTTTCCGCTGACAAATAGCGCCCTCTAGCAGGCTTCCTTCGACCTCTAGTTTATTTTAATAGAACTCTGTGGTTCTATCGTTGATTGAAATATCCAATATTTCAATCATATTTCAATCAACGGTTCTATATAGTTTTAAGCAGTACGTTATAGATGGCGCTACAGCAAAGTAACTTTTTTACAATTTAAAAAAAATATATTTTTTCTAGGATATGGAATTCCTTCTAATGCCTGGTTTATATCAATTTTTATTTTTACTTTATTAACTATACCTATACTTAAACATTCGTTATAACTACTTGTGAATATTTGGTGTAAAGTAGTAAAGAAAATTATTAGCCCAGTCTGGTTAAAAAAAAAGGTGGAAAAATGTTTCGCAGATATCTGAAGCTTTTAAGACATAGGTGGGGGATACTAGATGATGAATAGATGAAAAGATACTCCTAGTTTTATCTTGCGTTTTTTTTAAGCAATAATTTATGGTCACAATTTGATTTTTTGTCTATAAATTTTTTCCAATATATTTTAAATAAACAGTATTTATGTCATTTTTTTATGCCAAGAATATCTTTATATTCCCGTTTTTTTAATTAAAATTGATAAATAATTTACAGAGATATTTGCAAAAAAGCAGTTTTTTGCACTAATTTATAAATTTTATTAATTTTTTTATTAACAAAATAAAATGGTATTAATACATTTAAACATCAAGGAATTACCATCTTTTAGATTTGTGCGAAATTTCCCCCCAATCAGTCAAATATTTTATAAGTTATTTAATTTGTTTATCCCTGAGGCTAATTATTTAAACTATTGAGCTTGCCCTATGCATGATGCTAGACACATTCAGCAAATTTCATAGGTTTCTTTAAGACTTGGACTATCTCCGAAGTTAAAAGCATATTGAGTTTTCATCGAAATTATTTACAAAATAAACGTTTGAAAAAGGGGTATGTTTTTTACTTATAAACAATTGTAATAACTTCTATATTTTTCAAGCTACAGACTTGTACGTACAACCATTGGATAGCTGATAAAACAGCTCACATTAAAAAATTAAAAACCTTCTATGATCAATAGGAACGAAGTTAGTGACTATTTTTAAAAAAATCATATCTCCATTGTTTATAAACATTAAGAAGTAAAATTTGCACAAATTTTGAATGAAAATCTAAACTTTATATTGAAACTTATAGCTATAAAATTTATCTAATTTTTCGAAAGGACGGTACTTTCGAAAGATCGACATAGGAAAGTGGAGAGGATATCTGTTTCAGCTCCGTTTTTTTTTTCGGCATCGGAACTTCAAATTGCAACACGTAGGAAAAATTTACATTATCTCGACTTTCTTTGCAGCTGCAAGCCTCTTTTTTTTATTCTGGGGTAACTCGTCGAAATATGAATAACTACATAGTTTTCACTGGCCGGAAAATATGGAAAAACTTGGAAAAATTGAGTCCATTTGAAATTCACCCTAAATACTTACTTTTTTTTAATTTGTTCTAATAGTCTGTCGCAGTATTAATAATGATGACATAATTTTCACCCCCCATAAATCTCGGAAAATCCCGGAAAATCAACATATGTTTTTTCATTTTATATCAATGATGTAATTAAAAGTGAAACTGGAACGAACCATGAAGTGGAGATATCCAGGAGTGGCTAGTATACCTGTTGAATACAAAGCACGTGGTGTTCGTGTGTATTAAGGTATAAAAAATGCTTATTAAAAGCTTAAATTTTTTTTTTTAAGAAGATCTTTTCGGAATTAAATCATTCCATCATCAGTTTTTTTTCATCATTCCATAAATCATTCCATCATCAAAAATTTTAAGCTTTTAATAAGCATTTTTTATACCTTAATACACACGAACACCACGTGCAATGATGTAATAATACTTATATATTTTATAAATTAAATTTCAGGTAATTTTTTACACATTATATTATTATATTCCTTATATTAATTATAATTGTTTGTATTTTTATAATTAACAATATTGATTTTTATTCTATTTTTCTTACAAATATGATATACAATATTAATCTAATCTGCCTTACTGCTTTGATAAAATAAGTCGATTTTTTCATCACTTGCCTTATTAAATTTTGCAATGTTTATTGAACTTTACTTTTTTTATTTTCTTTACATAAATTGGTTTAAAAGTTAAAATTTGGTTCATTTATTCGACTTCACTGTCAGGTCTGAACCTTTTTGTTGCAGGTTGTTTGTCTTCACTTATTAAGTCAGTCTTTCCATACATTAACATATTAATGGGCGATCTTAATGCCAAGGTGGGTCAAGGTAAGGTAGGAGAACAAGTAGGAAAATATGGGCTTGAAAACAGAAATGACAGAGGAGATCGATTGATTAAATTTTGCCAAAGTAAAGACTTCGTAATAACAAATACCTTTTTCAAATTACCTCCTCGACGGTTATATACATGGACATCTCCACAACATACCATAGAAAAAATAGTGAGAAATCAAATAGACTACATTATGATAGCAAGGAGGTATCATAATGCTGTTAAATGTACTAAGACGTACCCAGGAGCTGATATAGGCTCAGATCATAATCCGGTAGTTACTGTGATAGAGGCGAGACCAAAAAAGATTAGAAGACCACACAGAAAGTCCCTAGATTTAAATAAACTTAGAAACAAAAATATACGACAAGAAACAGGAGAAGAAATAAATGAACAACGTTAACCAAAAATTAAAGTACCTACATAAATACAGCTATACAAACAGCAGGAAAGAAACATCTTACAAAAACAACAACTAAGAATAAGGGGTGGATGACACAAGATATACTAGACTTGATGGAACAAAGAAGAAAGATGAAGAATTACCCAGACAAATACAAAGAAATAAATAAACACATAAAAAAGAGAATAAAAGAAGCCAAAGAGGAGTGGATTAAAGAACAATGTGAAGAAATGGAAACCTATAAGAAAAAGTACGATGCGTTCAATATGCACAAAAAAGTAAAAGAGATAACAGGAAGCATAAAGAAATGCCAAATAGGTAAACTTAAAGACAAAGATGGAAATCTTATTGTAGATCTAGAGAATAAAATAAAAAGATGGACAGAATACCTGAATGAATTATTTGAAGACGATAGAAACAACTTAACTCAGATAATCAATGCAACTGGGCCAGACATATTGAAAGAAGAAGTAGAATACGCAATAATAAACGCTAAAAATGGAAAAGCAAATGGACCTGATGAAATTCCTACAGAACTGTTGAAGCTTTTGAATGATAAATCCGTAACCATAATATTAAATTTTGCAGCGAGGAGCTAAAACAGTTTCCCCTCCACTTTCCTATGTCGATCTTTCAAAAGTAACTTCGTTTCGAAAGGTTTTAAGTTTCGAAAAATTTATAGCTATAAAATTCAATATAAAGTTTAGATTTTTATTCAAAATTTGTGCAAATTTTACTTCTTAATGTTTATAAACAAGGGATATAATTAACAAAAAAATTGTCGCTAACTTCGTTCCTATTGTTCATAGAAGGTTTATTTTTTTTGTTAAATGTGAGTTTTTTTACCAGCTATCTAATGGTTGTACGTGCAAGTCTGTAGCTTGAAAAATATAGAAGTTATTACAATTGTTTATAAGTAAAAAACATAACCCTTTTTCAAATGTTTATTTTGTAAATAGTTTCGATGAAAACTCAATATTCATTTAACTTCTGAGATAGTATAAGTCTTAAAGAATCCTATGAAATTTGTTAAATGTGTCTAGCATTATTCATAGGGCAAGATCAATGGTTTAAATAATTAGTCCCAGGGATAAACAAATTGAGTCCTCAATGCTGAAATGTATTAATAACATTTTATTTTGTTACTAAAAAAAATAATTAAATTTATAAATTAGTGCAAAAAAACTGCTTTTTTGCAAATATTTCCGTAAATTATTTATCAATTTTAATTGAAAAAACGGGAAAATTAAGATATTCTTGATATAAAAAAATGGTATAAATATTGGTTATGTAAAATATAAGGGAAAAAACTTATAGATAAAAAATCAAATTCTGACCATAAATTATTGTTTAAAAAAAAACGCAAGATAAAAATAGGAGTATCTTTTTATCTATTCGTCATCTAGTATCCCCCACCTATGTCTTAAAAGCTTCAGATATCTGCGAAACATTTTGCCGTGAAATCGATGATTTTTGTATAACCAGACTGGGCTATATGTATATTGAGAAAAAGAGCTTTGAAATAGATTTTTAAAAATAAAGTGTTGACCAATGAATGTAAAATATTTGAACTAGATTAATTACATCCGACACGAAAATCATGTAAGAGTTGTCATGATAAATGAAGCGGTGAGTGATACATAATTATTGTATTGTATTATTATTTGTTGTTTAATTATTATTAGGAAGAAATTCACAAATAATTTGAAAAATTGAGTCGCCAGTCGTCAGATATTTGACTTCTAAAAACAAGACGAACAAGCTGAATTTTGCTGAGAATGTCAATTTTGGGGCCTCCAAAAAGATGCAAAAAAGTTTGCCGCTCCTACCGCCAGGCTTCACCTTGAACTCCCCACCTCGAAGGGGGAGGGTGTCGGAAAACATCGATTTACCAAGAATATGTACGCCGTAGAAAAACTGTTTCAAACAAGAAATGTAGCCGGCGATTTTGGATGAAATATAAACATATATTTGTTTATGCTGTGTTAAAGAATTCCGCAATCTTATAAACTGTAATCCTTTCGGTTGGATGGCTTTTCATAAAAAGATTGCATTCTCTGTTATAGGCCTTCTTAAGAGGTCCAAAGAAAACGACATCGAGAGGCTGCAGGCGATGGGATGAATGGAGAGGCAGCGACAGCATCGTTATGAAGTTTTCTTTTAACCACTAAATAAAAAGTACATCATTAGTCCAGCGGTTTTTGGAATATTGAACGGTTGTAATACCTGTTTCGTTCATATTATAAATGTTGTTGGGTGTAAATTAAAATTTGTTCATCGCGTTTTCAAGGTTTTCGAAAAATGTTTTTACCTTGGTCTTGTTGAAGCCTTATATTGGGTTAAGACTAGTTGCTTTAGATGTCCGCACTGAAATGGATGGATTTCTTTTTAAAAATCCTTCTAGCCAATATTTACCAGCTACCCTGCTTGTTGTGTTTAATCTGTGGTGAATATTCAGTTTTTCTGGAAATTTAAACGCATTTTTTCTGAACTGTAGAGGTGTCAACCCGTAGTAAATATTCGCCAAATTCTTCAAGTGTTTCATTATGCTGGCTTCTTGGTCAAAGCATGATCCTTAGAAGCTGTTCTATTAGACTTCCCATTTTGCACCGCGTTGGTAGCTATTGATAGCTGCTCTGGCGTCCATTGCGCTTTAGTAGTTAAACGAATTTGATGTCGGGACATCTAAAATATAAAGAAAAATATTAAAATACCCATAATGGTATTGGGTATATGAGACTGTCCCATATACCTAAAACTTGGCAGTCGTTTGAGAGGTTATACCACTCAAACACTACCAACAGCCCATGCACAAATTTATGATTGCTTATTACGTGCCGGTTAAAATTACAACGAACAGACAACAAACATCGATTTTTCTACTGTGACAACAGAAACCAATTGACATGAGTTCAGTTGCATGCAAGGTACAAGGTACAAGGTAATACTTGGATAACCGGCCACTATGAGGAAGAACGTCTCTGGGAGCGAAATTCAAATAAACAAAGTAAATATTCCGGTGACTACCGTTACCCGCTGACCAGCATTCACGAGTTCTCCTCTATCTGGTTGGCGATCTTCCTCAACTTCTTTTTTCGTGGACTTCTAGATAATGTGATGCCTAGATATTTAAACTCCATCACTTTTTCTATTATCTGACCTTCCAGCTCCAATTTACATCTTAGTAAATTTGCTGTTGTAACCACGCATTTTGTCTTTTTTGAGAAAATTAACATGTTAAATTTTCCGGCGCTTATATTAAATTGGTGCAGCATACGTTGTAAATCATTTTAACTTTGAGAGAGTAGTATTGCGTCGTCTGCATAGCAGATTATTTTAAGTTGTTTTTCTCCCATTTGGTCTTCTTTTTAATCCTTACTTTTTTATTATTTCATCCATAAACAGGTTGAACAATAGACGACTTAGAGGAATCTCCCTGTCTTATCTCATTGACAGCTTCAATAGTGTCGGTTAGTTCTTCTTCTACTTTACTTTTATTGTGTTGTTTTGGTAGATATTTTCGATCGTTTTGATTATTCCTAGAGGTATCTCTCTTGCGTACAGTAAGTGGAAAACGTTTTTTAAATCGACCCGGTCAAATGCCTTCTTAAGATCCACGAAACGACTAAAACCTTCCCGACCTATAACCTTGTTCTTCTGCTAGTGTTATAATTTCATTCAGTTTATTGGTTATCACTTTGGTTGTTAATTTTAGTGTTGTGTTTAATAAAGTAATTCCTCTGTAATATTCCGGGTCCGAAAATAATATATGTCTGAATTATCAATATAAATGAGTCAGATAAAATTTAATTATTAGAAGAATTTTTCACCTAGCAACAAAAAACAAAATTTGTTTAATTTATTAATATTTGTATTTTGAGAACGATTTCCGAAGTGAAAATTGAAACGTCAATAAACTTATTTGAACGTTCAATTGTGGCTTATTACCATTAAAATAGCAATTACTTATCATCGTTTCCTTTTCCACTTTTGCGTTGAAATCTTCTATTATGATGGCAAAACTAAAGAATTTCAATTAGAAAACAAAAGAAAAGTGAACCTTTCGCTTTATTTCAAGCTCAGATTATGGCTCTAGCTAAACGTCTGACAACTCAACCTTTAGAGAAGACTCTTGTAAAACATATGAGACAAAACATCCTTCCAGAATATATTCCACTGATTGCGCTGGTTGATACTAATACTGTCGAGGAGTTGTCTGTAGTGATCCGTAAATTAGAAAATAATTCGGTTGCTCTTAATGTCAAAAAGGAGTCATCTTCATCTGTATCTTATGTTAGTCATGTTTCCCCCAGCACTTCGAAACAAGCAAATGTTTCAAATAGGAGAACAGATTTAAAAAATTCTGATTCCCGTCTCCATGTCAACAATTCTAAAAGCTCCAAGGTAGAACCTCCAATTAGAAATTCCCAGAAGTATAGAACGGTTGTTTGTTATAATTGTCGAAAACAGGGACATATTTTTAGTGAATGTCGACAAAGGTTTGATAGGTATTTTTGCTTTCGTTGCGGTAAGGATGATGTTACTGTATCAACGTGTCCTAATTATTCAAAAAACAAGTAAGGAACACCCCTAAGTTCGGTAGGCGTGTTGCTGATCAAAAGGCAAATCCCGGACATACATGTTTGGTGATCACTAACAAGTCTTCAAAAAATTTTTGTGTTTCTGATTGGTCCAAATGGCTCAACATTGTGAAAGATTTCTTTAAGCAACCAAGGGTATCTCCAGTGATTGCTTCAAAACGATTTGATAATAGGCCTTATTTAAAAGTCCAGATTTTCTTACAACCTTTTACACTTTTGTTAGATACAGGATGTTCCACAACTGTAGTAGGATCTAAGGGAATAGAATTTCTTAATAAAACCAATATTCAAATTGATTCTTCCAATAGTCAAAGCGTATCTCTGGCTGATGGTTCGAATAAAAAAGTTACTGGCAGTGTCGATTTACCGATTGTGGCGAATGGTGTTTGTCATGTTGTCAATTGTCTCGTAGTACCATCACTACCTCTTAATTTCATTTTAGGAAGCAATTTTATTTCAAAATTTTGTTTGGCAATGAATTTTGATCAGAATACTTGGAGTGTTAAAAATTCTCTTTGTGAAATAATTTCAAAATCTCAAAGTGACATTCTATCCCATTCATCCTTGTGCTCAATTGATTCCTTTGATTCTAAATTAAGACTTTTAGCGGATACTGTAATTAATGGCTTTCAAGAAGTAGACAATAAGCATGGACTTGGAAGGACTAATAAAATCCAAATGTCTATTGATACTTGCGATGCTAAGCCGTTTCGTAAACGCCCTTTTCCTATGTCGCCTTATATGTCTGAGATTCTAAATCGTGAACTCGATGAGATGATCAAATTAAACGTAATAGAACCATCTAACAGTCCTTGGTGTTCTCCAGTCTTGCTTGTGAAAAAGAAGTCAGGTGAATTTAGATTTTGTTTTGATGGCAGAAACCTTAATGAGGTCACTCGTCACGACACATATCCCCTTCCAAATATTGACAGAATTTTATCCTTGCTTCGTTATGCTAAATATATCAGCTCAATTGATTTGAAGAAAGCTTTTTGGCAAATCCCTCTTGAGCCAGCTTCGCGTGAGAAAACTGCTTTTGCTGTTGTAGGTCGTGGTTCATTTCAGTTTACGGTAATGCCTTTCGGTCTTTGTAATAGTGCTCAGACCCAACAAAGATTGGTGGATCAAATCTTTGGTCCTGAATTTGAACCGTTCATTTTTACTTATCTAGACGATATCATTGTTTGTTCTTCCACTGCAGAAGAACATATTGCTTTGTTAACACAAGTCAAAGACAAATTGAAAGATGCCAACCTGACAATAAATGTAGAAAAATGTGAGTTCTTCAAAACATCTTTGAAATATTTAGGCTATATTGTTGGTGATAACTCCCTCAGATCTGATCCAGATAAAATTTCAACAATGGTCAATTATCCTCGTCCAACCAACACGACAGAGATTAAACGTTTTATTGGTCTTTGCTCGTGGTATAGACGCTTCGTCAAGGACTTTTCTACTCTTGTTTCCCCCATTAATGATCTTTTGAAAGGAAAGAAAAAGAAAGAATCCATAGTTTGGACACCCGAAGCTGAAAATGCATTTATCGCTATAAAGGAAGCTTTGATTTCTTCCCCAGTTCTTGTACAACCTGATTATTCTCGTCCCTTTACTATTCAGTGTGACGCTAGTGACACCGGTTTAGGTGCCGTGTTGACTCAGGAAATAGATGGTGGAGAAAAAGTAATTTCTTATGCTAGCCGTTCTCTAACAAAGGCTGAGCGTTCTTATGGAACCACCGAGAAGGAAGTCCTTGCTGCTTTGTTTTCTGTGGAAAAGTTTCGTCCTTACATTGACGATGTTGAATTTACTCTTATCACTGATCATTATTCTTTGTTATGGCTCACGAATTTGAAAAATCCCACAGGTCGTTTGGCTCGTTGGGCTATGCGCCTAAAACAATTTGATTTCCGAATTGTTCATCGTAAAGGAGCTTTTCATAAGGTGCCAGACGCACTTAGCAGGATTCACGAGAAAGATATAATTGCCTATCTTGAGGTAGACACCGATCGTATCGACCCTTGGTATGATGACTTACGTACGAAGATTTTAACCAGTCCCGATAATTTTCCACAATGGAAAGTTGAGAATGATCTCATTTACAAGTTTATTCCCGCATGTCTCCCTTTCAATTCCAATCTAATTGAATGGAAGATTCTTGTGCCTAAACCTCAACGTGAAGGAGTCATCAAGTCATTTCATGATCCAGCTACTTGTGCACATCCGGGTGTTTACAAAACTCTTGCTCGAATTCAAGAACGCTATTACTGGCCGAAGATGCGAGAAGATGTCGTTAGTTATGTTTGTGCTTGTAAAATATGTGGAGCACAAAAAGCACCCAATACCGCACAAATGGGAAAAATGGGTAAGGAGAAAAAAGCTGAGTATCCGTGGCAAATTATCGCTGTCGATTTGATAGGCCCTTTGACTAGAAGTAAAAATGGTTTTACGTGGCTCTTAGTTTGTGCTGACTAGTTTTCGAAATATACATTGTTACATCCTCTGCGCAAGGCTACTGCCTCTAACATATGTAAGTTTTTGGAAGAACAAGTGTTTCTAATGTTTGGAGTTCCCCAACATCTCATGTGTGATAACGCTTCAAATTTAAATTGTAATATCATGAAGAATCTTTGTAAAAGATATGATGTCCAAAAAATCTGGTTCTTTGCTGTTTATTCACCGCAGGTAAATTTTGTCGAACGAAATAATCGTACTATTGGTACCGCGATTCGAAGTTATATTGATAACCATCGTGATTGGGATAAACATATTCATGAAATTCGTCAAGCCATTAATACCGCTAAACATGAAGTAACTCAATATACTCCTGCATTTCTGAATTTTGCTAGACATGTACCGTTATCTGGAAATTATTATGGTCAAGTGCCCAATGATCCTGCTGATATTGAAATCCTACCGGGTGATCGTAATAGTTATGCCTCGGAAGTCAAAGGTTTAACTGAAGTTTTTTCAGTAGTGCGTAGGAATTTATCTCGTGCATATGAGCGAAATGCCAAAACTTATAATTTGCGTAAACGAGACGTACAGTTTAACGTCGGTGACCAAGTTTGGAGAAAAATTTGGTCCTATCTAGCGCTCCAAAACATGTACGGTTATTAAGAAGTTATCTCCTTTAGTATATGTTTTTAGAAATCCAGATGGATCAAATGCCGGAAATTGGCATATAAAAGACCTAAAAGCTTATCAACTAGTCAATGTTTCGTCGGATAACTCAGATTTGTCTGAAACCGAATAAATCGGTTTTCTTAAATTTTTAATACCTTTCTTCTAAAATGTTCAGTCCATTCTTAATTTTTAATTTTTTAGTTGATTTCCTTTACGCCTTGCGTACTTAATATTTGCTACCTTCTCCAGCGACTATTCAACCCCTCCGTGGCCCGTGTACAGGAAGAGTTGCGCTAACGCGAACTTTATCTTGGAGAGGATTCGTTTCCTTTCCAAATTTTTTTTGGCGTGGGGTCAGTACAGCACTGATACCCTAGTACTTAGTACATTGAATACCACTTTGCTTTGGCAAATCTGTCCCCTAGTGCTTCTATCTCTTCAGGAAGTTGACCCCTTTCCATTTTTTTTTGAGCTGTCTCGACAACCCTTGTTTTATGTCGGCGGTGTTGACTATTAGTCAGGGACCATCCTGCTATAGTCAAGTGGATTAGTGGACCTATCCCTATTCCAATTAATAATTTTGTGTATCTCAGATGTTGTCGCAAAGAGACGAGCCTCTGGAAGTAGTGTAGGAGACTCCGCACGTCGATCTCCAGAGCAACTCAGTTTGGCTCGCACCCCAGTTCGCTGAACTGTTTTACTTTTTATTATTATAATATTGATCATTTATTGTGTTCAGTATGTCTATATATATGTCGTATTTCTTTTCGACATAAATTTTATTTTTATCTTATCTTATTCTACTTCGGTATCATTTTCTCTCTAGTTTGTATTGATCGAGATCTTGAGTTTATGCTACCCCGACCAAGAACCTATATTGATTTTAAGGGTGTTTGCAAAATTTAATCTCATTTTATTTTTAGAATGCCTTGGTAGAATGTGATATTTTTATGTTTATGTTAGTTTATATTACAATAAATTGTACATACCTTTAGTTGTCTTCAAGTTGATACAAAATTCAATTTTTCTTATTTTACGGATTTATAAATCCAAGTAATATTTTTGGTACCTATACCAAAGATATCAAGATTCCTCTGTCTAGTTACAAATGATAGTTCAATATAGTATCTGTTCATTTTGCCTAAGTTTTACTCTTAGTGTGGAGACCTTCGAATTTCGACTCTATTCGAAACCCCCCAAAATAATGTTTGAAAAGATTATTGCTGTCTAACATCCTATATTCTGAATGGCCAGACACTGAGGAAGGCTAGGGATGAAGTAAGCGGATTCCCGCTAGTTGACTCGTCGGAATGATAAGCCATTCATAATTGTATTTCAGTAATAAATCTAGAATAACAGCCTCCCGCGTCAAGAAACTTTTTTAGTTCTCCAATACTTGTTTAGTTATGTAATCTGGAATTATTTAGACCCTACCCGAAGTTGACCCTACCCGAAGTTGACCTACCGATGTTGTCCCTATTATAGGCGGATGATACACGTTAGTTATCACAAATTCTAGTTGTCACACTAATAACTAAACATTAGCTTTTTTTGTTTCTAAATATAGATGTGTCTTACAGAAATTCTGATGTCTACCTTTCCCAGTAAACTATTAAGGCTTGTCTTCGTAGAACTTTAATGTACCCAATTTTGAACTATTAGTAACTCTTTCCTTTTCTTTGAGTATTTCTAAATGTGTCTATAATGACGCGCTGCGTTATTACCTTATGTTATTCGTGGATTAAGTCATAGATGAAAGACTCTATGCTTCCGAACAAACGATGACACATTTGTATTTTGTATTTTATGGCGTTAATGATACGATTTTATTATTATTCTTATGTTATTCGTGGATTAAGTCATAGATGAAAGACTCTACGCTTCCGAACAAACGATAACATTATTTTTTTTTTGTGTTTTATTGTGTTAGGTCCCCTAACGACTACGCAGTAAATTATCTGTTGTGTATCTTGGTGACAACACTAGTATGTTTTTCTTTATATTACTTATTAAATTTCAAATGGTAATATCTTAATTATATTATTTCAATTGAATGCTAGCATTTGGTCTCAAATAATGATTTGTAGATATGTTTTGTTTTATTCCGCTTTGTTCATGAATTGGTTATAGGTGAAATACCCTATGCATTTTGAGAGTGAGAATGCAATTATTTTTTTTTGTTTACATTTTTATAGTTGAGTCATAAATATTCTATGCGTTCTGTTTCGCTTTGTTCTGAAATCTTTGAGTTGTTCCCACATGAGTTGTGAAAGAAGGATTCTGTGAGTCCAGATTGTAGCTACATTTGTCCATTCTGTTTGTCTTACCTCTCCGTATATCTATTTCCACTTTTGAAAAGGTTAGTATGGTGTGCCACCATGTCTAGTCCGATTCCACGCTGGTACCCAGTTGAAATCGTGGGGAGGGCTGTGTAACCGTTTCAAAAGATTTAAAAGAAAATCATTATAAATTTCGATTATTTTTTTTTAAATAAAACTACTAACCTCATCTATCTGTCAAGTACCTACCTGTAGCCGACTCAAGGATTCTTCTGTAATTCCCAAATATATCCGGTAGATGAGCACATTCATCACCTTGTCACTCACGCCCAGAATCAGGCGCCATGATAGTGTCTCGCTCTTTTCTGTTAAGAACGTCCAACCGTTAAGACGTGTTTCCAAAGTGGGTCTCATTTAGAGGTGAGCTAAGAAATCCTTTTCTTGTCAATATTTCAGATAGATATTTATTTTTTTAGACCCTTATTGGAGAGGCTATAATCCTGATATATTTCTAATACATGTCGCAAGATAGTATTGGTATGGAGTTATTCCAGATCATGGCCCAGTAGCAGTATCTTTTTATGGAATACCTAACCCCTCTTATCTAGGATGGTGGTGGAATGATATAGGATGTAGCCGAATCAATGGTTTATTTGGTGACTGATTAAATGAGGAAAGAAACAGAGCAGATTAAGGTTGTACCAATTTTTATTATACCTACTTTTAAGACAACGGAAATGATTATGAACTCAAAAAAATGAAAATATAGTGAAGTGTTCTAATTTTATTTAAAGGTTTATTTTCTTCATTATTCCTAGTTGATAAATAACTATATTATTTTCAATGTAAACAAATTTCGAAATTTGGGGTTAATATACATATATATTCATTTACTTTATAACTAATTCTTAATTTAATACGATACAAAGCTTTTTGTTTATGGTAATGTAAACATGAAATGGTATTTTGGTATCCTTTTGGGATGACATAACTTTTAATGTTTTCTTTTTGTTCATTACTAAGAAATAATAAAGAATAGTTTTCTTGTAAACCTTCGATAAATCTTATTTTTTTTTTGCTCGTCCCCTTCGAGGATAAACCAGGGGTGGCGTCCAATAATAAATTATAATTTCATATTATCTAATTGTGCTTGGATTTAAGATACGATATAGTTTCTATATGTTTAAGAAAACCCTGCCCAATTCTCTTCGACAGTGAGCGATTCTGGCCTTGCATATATCATTGTAGCACGCAGTGTTACAAGCTTGTGTATTGTATCTTATTATTTCTGTTAGCTCCTTTATGCTTGTTGATCTCTTTAACATGAGTATATATTATCTACTCTCGGATAGGCTTTAATTGATCTATTATAGTTGCAAAAACATTTATAGAGCAGAGTAAAGTCAACCTGATTCCTGACATAACAATATTTTGTTATGTACCTATATTGGTTATATATTTACACTTTTCTTGTTTTATTATATTATGTCTTATTTATTATACAGGCTTGAATGAGTATAGTATCTATCCGCGAGTAGATATTTTTTACTTTTTACGATTCTAGTATAAATAAAAAGTAAAAAAAGGTAATGCGACAGTTCGTAACTATACAACTGGTAATGGACAATTCATAACCCCATTCGTAACGGTAACACTTCATAACATCGACAGTTCGTAACACCAACATTTAGTTTTTTAGTAAATTTAGCATTATCGGATGTAAACAAAAATGCATGTTGCATACTTTCCTAAAACTAAATTTCACACATATTTTTGTGTTATGAGTAAGTTATAAGTGAATTATCACTTTAAAGTAGTAAAAGTAAGCCTGAAAGATAATCTAATAAATAAAAACCACTTTAATACCAATATAATTATTATAATAATCAATACAATTTATATTTATAACAACCAAAAGGTATAACCAGATATATACAATTTTAAAAGTATGCTGACTGGTTTGTTGTAAAAACTAAAACATATGCGTTATATCTCTCGGTTATTGGCTTAAACCATTTATATGTAGGGGAGTGTAGTACACCATGAGATATGGTACACAATAAGACAATCTAATAATTTTTCAAATTTATCGCTAAGATTCAATGCTGTAGCCAACATCATCACAGAAATGTCGTTTTACAGCGCCAGTTAAAATACCATCCTTTCATTCGTGATATCATGAAAGTTGCAGTGATAAACTACTGTTTAGTTAAGGTAAGAAGTTACTTTTTATATAGTTTTGTAGACTGATTATCAACATTAATTATTGTTGATTTGTGTCAATTTGCAAGTGCATGCGTGAAATACCACAGTTAAGTTAGTCTAACCTCCGATAGTTCTCAAAACTAAAACTTAAATATGAATATTTACATTTGTTTACAACAATGATACTTGGCACACAATGAGACACTGGATGATAGTATACAATGAGACTGTAACATTTTGTGCTACTAAAGTTTTTATAATATAATAATATGTTGTATAGGTAGAATAAAAGTTTATAATGTTTGTTACCGACATGGTGCGCAAAGAAAAACCAAGTTTTTCTAACGTAACCATTCAGCTACGATGATATGACAAGTGCTGGACAAGATGTTTTAGACGGAAAATCATTGACATTCCGACATTACTAAGATATGTCGCAAGAAAACGTACTAATCCAGATAATGATTGAATGGAACCCAATTATGTTGTACGACGTGTGTTGTCAGAGGAACAGGAAATTTCTTTGTGTGATCACATCAAAACTTGTAGCAAAATGAGCTACGGATTAATAACCATTCAAACATGAAAGGTAGCATATGATATGGCGATTAAAAACAATATTCCAGTTTCAGAGAATTTTATCAAGGATAAAATAGCTGGAATCCAATGTTTCCATTCATTTTTAAATAGGAGTGGGAACGTGAGTATATGTCAACCAGAGGGTTGCAGTTTATTAAGATAAACACAATTTAATCCACACAATGTCAACAAGTTCTTCGACAATTTACATGCCGTTTATTCTAGATATCCATCAGCTGTGTCTAATATCAGGATATATAACCATGGTGAGACTAGTACAACAACAGTGCAGAAAGTCGTAGCGGAGAAAGGTATAAAACAGCTGAATAGTTGTACTAGCGGTGAAAGGGGTATTCTTATTACCACATGTGCCGTTGTATGTGCGAATGGAACGTTTTTGCCTCCTGTCATAGTTTTTCCAAGGAAATATTATAAGGAGCATATGACACAAGGAGCTCCACCTGGCACACTGGGTTGGGCAAATCCAAGTGGATGGATGAATAGTGACCTGTTTGTCGATGTTATGAAACACTCCATCAAGTTTAGCAACAGTTCAATTGAAAACCCTTCCATACTGATCTACGACAATCACGTAACATATCACGTTGTTCAACTGGCAAAGGATAATGGTGTTATCATACAGACTCTTCCTCCTCATTGTAGTAACAAACTGCAACCCTTTGATGTTTTAATTTTCGCTCTCTTTAAACCTTATTACAATGCCACTATAGACTCATGGTTGCTCAGCTATCCTGGTAAACTTATTTCAATATACCAGATAGCAAAATCTGTAGAAGAGGCACATATTAAAACATTAACACCTACTAATATTCTGTCAGGTTTTAATAAAACGGGAATTTTTCACCTTAATAGAGATATTTTTTCTGAAGCTAACTTCATTGAAAGTTATGTGTCTGCTAGACAAAATGAAACTGAAGAGTCAAATCCACAACCAGAGTCGACAGAAATGTTCATTGTAGTTTCCAATCATGTTATATCATCCTCATCGAAGACACCTGAAAATCAAGTATAATCCCCACCAAGGACAACTGAAAAACCGATAACGTCTTAAAACTCTAAGTCAATAGTATCATCTGCGAGTTTAAGTTCGTTCATCTTCCCTCACGAGTTTAAAAGATTTCCAAAAGCAGAAAAGAGAAAAATTGTGATGACAAGGAAAATTAAAATGAATGCAATTTTAACTAACACACCTGACTTGGATCAATTAACACTAAAAGCAGCAATAAAAAAAAATGACTCGTTAGAATAATAAACGAATAAAGGTAAATTTAAATAAGGTAAGTAGCTCAGCACGAAAACAGAAAAAAAAATAAACGAAGTAATAGCACTTTATCTAAGAAAAGTGAAGAACTAATCAATTATGATGATTCTTCTGGCGATGAATGTGAAAATTTACAGTTGGAAGACGATTATGCCATTGATGCTAGTACAGAAATTTCCATTGATAGTTTTGTATTAGTAATTACAAGTGTCAATTTTAAGAAAAAGTGGTAAGCTTTAAGGCTGCTTCATTTTTCCTTTAGTTAAAGACATTCCTGCAGTCAGATGTTGTAGTATCAATTTTACTAAAACCAAAAAATGTAGATAAAAAAACAAGCGCCTTGCATCTTATTTGAAATGTGATGTAAAGTTTGAAAGGATTAAGATCCGTTAAAATTTTCTTTCATTTCAGTTTTTTTTTATTTTACCTGTAAAATTGCTATTTTCAATAATAAAAACTACACTCTATGTATTTTCTTCAACAAAATATTGAAATAATACCACTTGATTCATTGTGTACCACCAATGGTACTCAATGTAGATCGTTAGAAAAATAATCATAGTAGATTTTGTTTCTTCAGTCATGAGGGAATATTTAATTAAGATTATATTGAGCAAAAAATCATATTGATGACCGGTTAACTCAGTTTGTAGACAAATTCAAAAATGCTGACGTTAAAAATAGAAATGTATTTTTTGCCTCATTGTGTTCTACCCTCCCCTAAATTTAACGAACATCAAAAGGTACAAACTTAAATTGTATTTCCTGTTACAGGTATATTATCTTTATTTTAAGACAGTCTTCAAAATAATGTTAAATGTTTATACTGATGCTGGTTCGTTAAATTGATACACGTAATTTCAATTGCAACTGTAATTAAAGTTTGTTTTCATGTTAAAAAAAATAAACAGAATAATTTAATTTTGACGTTCAGAATTATACCGTTACGAATAGTCATAGTTACGAACTTTCGAAGTAATGAAGTGTTTATGAGTTGACGGCGTTACGAATTGTCCGTTACCATTTGTGAGGTTACGAACTGCCGCATTGCGAGATGCCTTGTTACATAATATAATAAGCCGGCTATTTAGAGGCTTATTTTTAGAGGTTTCCAGAGAACAAAAAGGCACATAGAAAATTATCCTAACCGGCCTAAGATTGAACACTAGGAGGCGCGTCTTTAGTAATTTTAACTTCTAGACTACGGCACTTGCCAAACCAGAAGAGCACCGTAACAAGTTAAGACTAATGTACCCGTTATAAAATGTTAAATATCCACAAAATAACAGGCGAGTAAAGGAAACTGAAAATGCAGTACTTAAAATTCAGGCATAGTTCAGGCCTAAGATTCTGGGGTAGAAAGTAGAGACAGAAATTAGATAGCAAACAACATTACATAGAACCCCCATTTTTTTTTCAATTTATAGATGTCCTTGCTGAGCTGAGCTAAAAATGTATAACACGTTGCTTCAATTTGGTACAGGGTGGCAAAAATGCAAAAATTCGTATTAGAAATTCCCGAAACAAGTCGATTTTTGATTTTAATTTACTATTTTTTCAAATTATAATTTAATACACAGGGTGAACCATCTTAGTATGATGACGTCATCACAGTCAGAGCTGATTCCAAAAATGCATAACATGTTTCTTCAAATTAGTACAGGATGGCATAAATGCAAAAATTCTAAGTTTCTTACAAAATAATAAATGAAGAATAAACGTAATAATAAACACATTAAATGAAATTTCATATTGTTACCTTATTAAACTATTAAAAACACCTTGCATTATTTGTAACATTGTCTCTGTCTATCTAATTAGCCTTCTTCGGTCCATCTTTGGACATAGGTCTCCAAAATCCTTTTCCATTCTTCTCTGTCTGTCGCTATAGTCATCCACCTAGGGCCCACGTGCTTCTTGATATCATCTGCCCATCTCATTTGGGGCCTTCCTCTGCTTCGTTTATATTCCCACGGTCTCCAACTTATAAGAATTTTGTTCCATCGGTCTTCTTTTTGTCTTATATTATATCCTGCAAATCTCCTTTTCAATTTTGCAACTTCTTGTCTAACATCCCTCACTTTTGTTTTCTCTCTTATCCACTCGTTTCTCTTTTTATCCATTAATCTTATGTGCAACATTTGTCTTTCCATTGCTCTTTGGGTTTTTATGATTTTGTCCATTGTTGCTTTTGTAAATGTCCACGTTTGGGAACCATTGGGAACATTGTCTCTAACAGCTTTTATTGGTGATCCAAGACCCTGAATGATAAAAATATTTTCTAGCAGCTGTTATTAGTACTCCAAGCCCCTGAACCATAAATGTATTTTTAATGTTTTACAATATTTTTTATTTTTTTTTTCATTTGACGTTAAAAACTTTCAAAAAATATTAAAGTACAAATCTGTATTGTTAAGGCTTTACAGAAGGTATGTTTACGTGAAAACTATTCAAGCTATTTATCATTTGCAACTTTTTTTATAAAATGCATTTAACCGAAAGTGATAGGATTGAAATATTAATGATGATTGGTATTGGCGATAAGATGCGGACTCAACAAAAAGTTTGCTGATTTTTTTCATGAAAGGCACCCAGATCGTGAACCTATTTCACAATATACGGTAAGCAGAATAGATCGAAAATACAAAGAATTGGTCCATGTGAGAGATGCAGTAAAGCATGGTAGGCCAAAAATGAATGAAAATATTCAACAAGACATAATTTTGGCGGCAGTAGAAAATCCACACTGAGGAGTGCCAGTATTATCTAGGGATATTAGTGTTGAAAAGTCTTCAGGATCAAATGTTTTTAAAAAGGTAACGTTTCATTTGAACGTTCATGTTAACCGACAAAACACCCCTTATTGGTCTAATGAAAATCCACACTGGATGCAAAAGTGTCATACGCAAAAACCACAAAAAAAACGAACGTATGGGCTGGTATTGTGAGAAATACAGTTATTGGTCCATATTTTTTTGATGAAGATTTAACAGGATAAATACATTAATTCCTGATCTGATAATGTTTTTTCCTGATATTAAAATACCCACTAATTTAGACCGCAGAATCTGGTTTCAACAAGATGGTGCACCGCCACATTTCGCAGTAGCTGTGCGCGAATTTTTAAACAGAACTTTTCCACAGCGGAGGATAGGAAGAAGGGGATCAGTGGAATGGCCTCCTAGAGTACCTGATTTGAACCCATTAGATTTCTTTTTATAGGTTTATTTAAAATCTAAAGTCTACATAAACAGAACTGCTAATATCCGTCAACTACAAGACCGAATTAGACAAGAAATAAAGAACATAACACCCGCTATGCTACAGAATCTTAAAGATGTAAGTAATGACGGGTTTAGAAATTTTTGTCACGATCAATGGAAAACAATTTGAACATTTACTGTAAATTTTCGTTTGTTTATTTTTGTTAATGTTAATGTAATAATACAGTAATTGCATAATATTAAAGTAGTTTTATAACAATATGTAATTTAATTTAATTTGTTTATTACGTTTATCCTTAATTTATTATTTTGTAGGTAACTTGGAATATTTGCATTTTTGCCACCCTGTACCAATTTGAAGCAACGTGTTATATATTTTTGGAATCAGCTCAGCAAGGGAGATCTATAAATTGAAAAAAAATTGGAGTCTCATTAAAAAAAAATTGGTGATGACGTCATCATACGAAGGTGGTTCAACCTGTATTTTAGATTATAATTTGAAAAAATAGTAAATTTTTTTACTAAATGAATTTTTGCATTTTTGTAACCCTGTACCAATTTAAAGCAACGTTTTATACATTTTTGAAATCAGCTCAGCAAGAGAAATCCATAAATTGAAAAAAAAATGAAGGTTCCATTTAAACAAAACAATGATGACGTCATCATACGAAGGGAATTCACCCTGTATATATTGTTATGATATGTAAAATCGAGAAAAATATTGGTTTGTTTAAAAATATTTTAAAGTTCAAAAACATTAAAATAATTCAGATAAGTAGGATAATATCCAATAAACATTTCAAAGAAGGAGAGTTATTAAATTCTTGGATTACCTGTACTAAACAAAATGTAAGCTTTGCATAAATTATTTCTTTGTTATACTTGAGTGACCCGCATAATTTTAAGTGAAATCCAAAGACAATTGAACCACATTAATGCAGTGATTAGAGACAAATAGAAGAGATTTTAGAAAGAGGTTTTTGTTAGTTTTAAGAATTATAGAAAATATTATTTGTAAATAAGTTTTAGGAAATTTTATAATTATAGGTAAAAATTTGTTTGTTATCGAAATGAAAAAATGGGGGAATTGTGACGAGTTTTGATTGGCGGAGATTGAAAAAGGTGGGATAAGTATGTAGGAAAAAGTTTAGCGAGATTGAGGAGAGAGAAAGGATAATCAGTTGGTTTCCAAGTCTGTAAGACGAACAGTGATTGTTCTCTGGCGGTTCCTGAAATGTAGCAAGCAGTAGTGTTGAATGTTAGTGAGTTTTTGTGGAGTTAGTGTATCTGACAGAAGCTGAAGCAGCAAAATATTGTAAGTCATATTTCTCTACTTATATTCCAAGAGTCACTGTTCAGGCCAACGAGAGATTCAGTTTATCGTAAAGAGAAGATATTCCAAGAGTCATTTTTCACTCGGGCCAACGAGAGATTCAGTTTGTCGAGAGGAGAAAGGCTCTCATAATTTGAATGATTTGTGCTTTTGAAGGAGATCATTAAGGACGACATACTTGCAACAATCGGTGTAAGATTGCTGATTACATAGGGAGCGGTTGAGAGGAGATAATATAGTCTACAAGGAACAAGGATTTGGACCACTCATCATCAGAGAGAGATATTTTTGTTTCTGCAGTTTTTTTCTTTTATTGATAACACAATTTTTACACGTAATTTAGAAAGGATATAAATATTTTGATTAGGAGAGTTAGAATAGTTTGGGATTTTGAGTTTTCAATTAATATTGTTTGTACCATTAATTTTGATTGTTCACGTACGGAGAACAAAATTTTGAGAATCCTTATATGAGATTTGTTTATTGAAAACTTTTGAGTGTGAATTATTTCATTATTTTTATTTCAATATATAGTGTTAGATCATATGTGTTTTTTATTATTCCGGTATTCTCTGGACCTTACCTTTCACATGTAATAGCATAGATATTGAAGCACGAATTTAACCCTGAGATAAAAGAATTAAAAATTGTGATAGAGTCATAATCATATCATTTAAATAATTTTAATTAATCAAAAAAATTAATTAGCTAATTATTGCTTGGCGCACCAAGACTTTAAATATCACAATAATATATATATATATATATATATATATATATATATATATATATATATATATATATACAATATATATATATATATATATATATATATATATATATATATATATATATTGTAACAGATTTATTTTGACCCTAGGATTGTTAGTATAATTTGGATATATATATTAAGTAAATTTGCACCTGTTATGTGATTTATTTAACATTGTTACATAATAAAGTATATGAAATTTCTAAGTGTAGATATTGTATAGTTCCTTATAGGTAGTGAAATAGCTTTCTGAGAATTTTGTTTCATTTTTACTTTAACTGTCAGCCCAAAGGTTTTGTCCACTTTGCTACCTCATTCGGTTAAGGGTACTGGATGTAACTATATTTCTATCGACCATCATGACAAAGTTGTTGTTAGACGGACTGTCAGCCCAAAGGTTTTGTCTACTTTGCTACCTCATTCGGTTAAGGGTACTGTGCTGTAGCCATCTATTTTTGTTCACCATCATGACAAATTTGTTGATAGATTACTGTCAGACCACAGTTTTTGTGATTATTCTGCCACTATCAGTCCGGATAAATAGTGCTGTCTGTATCCCACTAAGTCATAAGATCTTGACAAAAACATTCAAATCACTAAAAGGTTGCTAGGTAAGTTGTTGTTTTGGCGTCCACTTGTTGAAAACTTTGCTAAAAAGGTTGTTTAGTATTAGCTATTTTTGTTTCTTATTTTGGGTATAATTGGGGTTCTCTATGTGGTTTTTACTCTAGTTTTAAGTAACCGTGGGGCTATTGTGTGTACATACCTGTGTGTCTCTCGATAGTCCTAAAACAGCCCGCTTCAGTCTGACCGGTACTATAACTTGTTAGGAAGTTTATATGGAAAGCATAAAACCTCTTAGAGAAATCCTCTAAAATATTTCAGCTTGATAAATGCTATAATTTATTAGGAAGTTTGATTCCTTGAGATAATATTCTCTAAAACATATTAATAGTAATTAGAACAGATTGTATGTAGTTGTTTGATTCATACCTGTTTAGAGTGTTTAGTAGAAATGTATTTAACATTCATTTATCTTGTTTTGCTAAGTAGTAATCTTTTATTTTGATTGTTAACATCTGGTGGTTTGCAATAGAACTTTTCTTGTAAGGTATTACACAGGACTGAGAATGTCGAGTTTACCCATTCTCATCAGTAGAATTACGATTAAACACTATTTTCTATCACTTTTGTAATTAATTAAAGTCGTTTCATCATTCATAATAAATAATAAAATATGTTTGGTTATCAGTTCTTCTTTCTTCTGTTTTGATTTTTCGTATATCTCAGGTATTGGGGTATTAGACTGTAGTTCAGGAGACGTCCGCTGTGTCGTTTCACGAGCGGTGTGTTCTGTGATGTCACTATGGGGTAGGTTGGAACTTACGTGTTTCATGGTTAAGTAGATGTTCCGTGATATATCTGTGGGAATTCTGTGACTCATGGAGTCCGAAAGACAAGTAGATTTGTCGCTCCGAGAACTATTTGGAATTGTTGGGAAGTTGTATCCGGAGATTTTTCTACCATAACTAGTGTTTCTAATGCCGTGGTTGGTGACATCAAGGATGTTATGTTTTGCTCTCTATTCATTTTATGAGTACGAATGACAACTTAATTCTGTCGCTCCGATTAGCATGAGGAATTGTTAGAGCATGTGAAAGACACTGTACTCAAAGTCTATTTGGTGATTTGATTTATGACGTCATCCGGCCGTTCGGGGCTATCACTTTAATGGTCGATGTGTTTTGTAGTTCTATTGTGTCCCAAGGATTTGACAGTTTCCGGGGTCTGTCGTTTGGACTCCTCACTTCTGATTTGGACGTTAAAATGTCTGCATGATTAACAGGTGTGAGTGACGAATTCTAATTTAATATATGGTAATTTGAAACCATCACAGATTGTGGAGATTAAGAAGTTCGTCTATTATTATTTAAGAAGCCTCTGATAGTTGTTTTTTTGGAGTTTCGCAAGATTTTGATGGAAATTTGGTATTTGTGATGTATCATGCTTTTCAACCTGTTAAGGGAGTTTTAACCCTGTGGTCACAGCATTTTAGAGGAAGTATGCAGGCTGATTAGCTTGTTGGAAGATTATTGAAAGGTCGATTAATTTTGGAAACGCTCTCAAATTGAGGGCAGTTTTCAGTATCTGTAGATTTCTGCTTCTGGATCTTTAGTATTTGGGGTTTTATTTTACAATCCAGACCACCAATTCCTGGTTTGGTATGGATTTGAGACTGTACAGCTTGGGTTCGTATGTAGAAGTCTGTAGCAGTTTGTTTTTGCTTAATTCAAAAATGACTTTGGTGAAGTTTATGGAAGCACTTTTCCATGTATCTTTTCCATTGGAGTTACACATCCAGTGTTAGGATGGTAGAAGGAAGCGGAGGAGACTTGATAAGTTTTTAGTTTTATTTAACTTACTTTTTAACTTACATTTTACTTTTACGGCTTTGAAATATTGATTAATAAAATTCTTGGTGCAATTTTCATTTAAATCTATTAAATAAGTAATAATTTTTCACTTTAAAGTTGATTAAACATTTTGTAAATGCCTATGTACAATATTTGGGCCTACTTTTAAACTTAAAGCAGCTATGCTGTAGTGTTGTAACTTAATTTACCCATCTGTTGTTCGCCTTGGATCCAATGCCTATAACTTGAGGTATTTTCCTGAAGTAAAGTTTTATTCATCTGCTAAAATGGCAGATTGTTATACATAGGTATACTTTCATTTTCTACTATTTTTATGTGATTAAATAATTAATAACATTGCTTAAAATTTTAAATAGTCTGGGGTGGAAATAGTACAAAAGTTGTTTCGAATAGTAAAGGGGATTAAGGTTGTAATTTGTAACTTGATTTTATCCGACGTGTAAACATAGGTTTTTGACACTTACTTTTCATATTGAAACCAAGTGTGGTATTTTTAAGAATAAACGAATGTAAGTTAAGGTTGTCTCTTTATTTTCTACTTTTGTCAGATTTAGGTTAGGGAAAGAAACTTTATGGCTCAGATAAATCTGACTGGCGCCTGACAATTAAATTTTACATTTTTAACATCCCAGATTTGAGATATACTCACTCCCGTCTCCACTTGAGTGAACCGGAGCTATAACGGTTTACATCTGGGACAACCGAAACTTAATAAACCTAAATTTGAGGTTATAATATATATTTATATATTTATATATATATTGTTATGATGTATTGTTTGTGAATGATGAGCAATGAGTGTTTTTTACTAATATATATATATATATATATATATATATATATATATATATATATATATATATATATAGGGTTTTTATCGCGGTTCTCAAAGAATTAGTTTGTAAGTACTTTTTTAAATTATCTTTATTATATCTATTATGAAACACACATATATATCTAACCTAGCCAATGTAAATTTAAAATAAACTATCTTTAAATTGAAATTCTTATGAAACTAATTAAAATCTATAGACAATGTAAAATTTAAACAAACTATCTTCAAAATTGAAATTGTTATGACACTAACTAAATTATATTAACAAAATTTTGTACCTTTCTGTCACTGAATGCCTAAATGAACTGTTTTCCACTATATAGATTATAATCACTACTCAATGTCTTCTTCTCAGCTTCGGTTATCGTTGTTTTTGTGAAATTACTTTTTCCAATTATCAGCTTCCACCAATTTAAGATATTTTTCTTCACCAGCATTTATAAACCACCAAGCAAACCAGCAAACAGCATTTATATTGATTCTTCTTTTCAATATACCAATATTCAATCACCAAATATATTATATATTTATATTTATTCTTCTTTTCAGTATACCAATATCCAATCACCAAATATATTATATAAATTTAATTTTCAATTAATACTTCTTGCATTATCCAATCACCATTTATACATAACATAATTCTTAATCTTCAATAATATTTTCTTTATACTGTTTCTTAATCTTCATTTAACTCACTATATTGAACAATTGGACCTTCTGACTATCTTGAATTTACTGATTGACTGACTCTAACTAACTTTCATACTAAAACTGGCCATCTTGAATCCAAATCACCGAGTATTTATACCTTTTCAATCTTCCAGAACCATCTGGTAAGAAATCCTGTTCGATTTTTTTTATTCCCTACCTATATGAATGTTCTCGAAAAATATATGTTCCATCCACAGACATAACCATTATTCGAGAAAGTTCTTCCGTGAACAAAGGTCAAATTCTGTATTCTGGAGAATTCTTTAATTTTCTATTGATAATTTTGTTGACATTTGGGCTTTTCAGATCAGAATATACACTTAAATCAGTAACTATATATAAATTAAACATTTTAAACTAACATATTATTATAACCCCACTTTATATTCCTAATTATTATTTAAAATGTCACTTGGAGAGTATGTATATCTGGTTGCCTAATCACATGGCTCACTTAAATATATTTACAACATTATAATTATAAAAAAAAAATACTTTTTATATGCTAATTTCTTAAAAATGCCCTCACATAAATAATTTTTATAAAATTCTCTAGTATATAACATATTAAAATAACCAAATACTTTTAATATCTAATATTATCTAGTATATAACTTGTAAATTAACCTTTTAAACACTATTTTTCTTTCTCCTACATTCTATTCATTTCAATAAATATATATATATATATATATATATATATATATATATATATATATATATATATATATATATATGTATATATATATATATAATATTGCAAGAGGGTGCTGAAATAGCTGCAAATATTATCTTCATCATCCAGCCTTCTGCGTTCAGTTTTGTCGGTCTTAAGCTTCCTGCATCCAAATCCTAGCGATTATTTTGACATAGTCTGTCCATCGTGCAGGTGGTTTCCCTTTGCTTCTTCTATCTGCTCGTGGTTTACACACTGTAATTTTTTGGGTCCACTGCCTGTCATTCATTTTAGCTACATGACCCGCCCAGTTCCACTTTAGCCAAGTTATGAGGTCTGACATCTGTGACGTGTTTTCTTATTTCTTAGTTTCTAACCCTGTCTCTAAGAGTTAGGCGAAGTTGCGAGCGTAAACGTCTTTTTTTTCAAATAATTTGGCATGCTGCTCTTAAAGATTTAACATTGTCTTACTACTTAGTTAATTTCGATTTAGACATCGTTTCGGTTCTAAGCTTTTTTGAAGTCAATTAAAGCTATATGGGTTACAAGGTTAAATTCTCTACGCGTTTCTGTAAGTCAGATGATTTTGATTTTCTTCAATTGAATGTATTCGGTTAAAACCTTTGACCTATTATAAAGGATATTGGTCTGGATTTTATAGAATATTTAGTAAACTAATGCTTCTTTAGTTTTAACAGTCGCTTTGGTTGTAGTTTTTGAATAAAGAGATAACTTTTAGAGTTTTCCATGGATCTGTAATTTTGAGATCTCTGATCTCCGTCAGTATGTATAGAAAAGGTATATGAATCATAAGTGTTCACAAAGTCTCGACATATTTAACTAAATTGTTTCACATTTACATCAATATCTACTTTTTATTTCTCTTCAGCGTCTAAAATACTTTTAGGCGAGCGGTTTACCCCTCAAAAGACGCTTAGAAACAGAATATACCGACTAAAATTCTTTTTGCATTTCTAATGCACCAAACATTTTTTATTCGATTCTATATATTTTTCCAAGATGAAATGTATTTTTTTAAAATTTTTACAAGTGGGCCGGCAATTGTTATTAACAAATAACTTATACAAAAAAGCAATTTCACCGACTTGCTTCGGAATCAATTTTTTTAGGTGTATCTCATCAAAATAAACACTTTTTTTCTCTTGATAATTTTTCGAAAAATGCTTCCTTTTCGAGTTATTTGCATTTTTTTGTTTAAAAAATGCCTTAATTAGTGATTTTTGGGATTTTTTTTCTAAAAAACTACTAAATGAATTGCAATTCTACAAATAGCTTTATAATCTTTAAACCGTCGAGTACAAGTTAGAATATTTTGACAAGGATAATTTTTTTCTATCTTGCTAAAAACGTGGACACAAATATTCGAATATGCCTTTGGAGCAGTCTACCGCTAAGTGTGTACAGCGGTTGCAGCGATACAGGCGTGCGGCGCGTAGAAATATTTGTTTAAATTTAAAAAATTAATTCAATACAAATATTACGTACAATTTATTAAAAAAAAAAGATATTTCTAATTATTTTTATATAGACATATTATAACTAAAAAAATTAAAATTATTTTTTTACAATGCTATAATAATGTAATTTTTAAACAAATTTTTTTTTTAAACAAATTTTGTTTAAAAAAAAAACAAAATTTGTTTAATTTACTAATGTTTGTATTTTGAGAACGATTTCCGAAGTGGAAATTGAAACGTCAATAAACGTATTTTAACCTTTAATTGTGGCTTATTCCATTTAAATAGTAATTAATTTACAATGCCACAAGAAAATAGCTTCAGAACAATGGTAATTTTTCATTAGATGCATTTTTTTAATGCAATATTATATCTTAATTCGCGCCCAATAACAAGTTAAAACAAGTCTATATCGTTGGCGCTAATTTAGAATTATCTAAGAAATTTGTAGTGAAATGTAAAATATTTAGTAATTGTAACCTAGTATTTACTTACCTACGTAGTATTAAATAAAATTAAAATTTCATTTAATCAATTATCAGATATTTTTCATATATATATATATATATATATATATATATATATATATATATATATATATATATATATATATATATATATATATATTACATTATTAAAAAAGTTGAAAAGATTCGAGCGCCTACAGCACCTCAACCGCTGTACACGCTTAGCGGAATACTCTCGAAAGGCATATTCGAAATATTTGGGTCCACGTTTTTAGCGAGATAGAAACCATTTATCCTTATCAAAATATTCTAACTTGTACTCGACGGTTTAAAGATTATAAAGCTATTTGTAAAATTGCAATTAATTTACTAGTTTTTTAGAAAAAAAATCCCAAAAATCACTAATTAAGGCATTTTTTCAACAAAAAAATGCAAATAACTCGAAAAGGAAGCATTTTTCGAAAAATTATCAAGAGAGAGTAGTTATAAGTAGATGAGGGTAAGGATCAGGACTTCCGGTCCTGATCCTCACCCCCATCTACATATACAGGATAAGAACTTCCTGATCCTCACCCCCATCTACATATACAAAATTAAGACTTCCGGTCGTGATCCTCACCCTCATCTACATATACAGGATAAGAACTTCCTGATCCTCACCCCAATCTACATATACAGGATTAAGACTTCCGGTCTTGATCCTCACCCTCCCCCACTTATACAGTATTAAGACTTCCAGTTCCGATCCTTAAGATAAGGTAAGAACATTTAATAAGAACTTTCAATACTTTCAATAACACAAAATGTGGCAGTCTTACTCCAAATGGAAAGTAGTTTTTCTAGATAAGGAGAGATTTAGAAAAACTACCAACTCAAGACGAATCAAACCAATAAAAGTACTAAATGAACTTCCGATCATAAGAAAAAACACTGAAGGGATAATGTCTTCAACGACAGCACAAAATACGAAATTAGAAAATATTATTTTTCTATTAATGAAAAATATGACTAGTGCCGTGTGGTGTAAGTATTCACCAGAAGAACGTGAAATGTTAAAAGAATTTGTGCCTTGCAAGAAATATTATTTTAAACATGAATGGAGTGATATATGTGGTTGTTTCATGACTTCAAAGTGTGTATTTTGCAATGTTTTATATTATAAGCCTGAGTAGTACTGTATCATAGGTAAAATAAATTAGTTTTCTCAGTTGTGTAGCCAAATTCTTTTTACTTGTAAAAAAATAAGATAAACTTTAAAAATAATTGAATTTACCTTCAAATTTAAAATTAGATCCCAAACCGACAAAAAAATTACATATAAGTTAGGGACCGTGATTGCAGTATCAGTATTGATATTTTTTAAAAATAATCTAGACAATATCTGCATTTTTTCCTTGAGACCAACCTACAGACATGTATTTTTAAAAAAATATGTAGGCTTTATATGTTATATAATTAAAGTCACCTTAAGATAACTTTTACAAACGCATATTTTTTCGGAAGCTTTTCAGACGAAAACATCCTCAAGATTATGCCTTTTTTCCTTAAGATAAGTAATACAAATATATATTTTTAGAAAAAGTACGTGGGATTTCAAATCTTATATAATTAAAAAATCACTGCAAAAAGTCATAGGTGAATCAGAGGTTTCCAAAAGTTGAAGTCAACTAAATGTAAACGGCTCTATGAAAAAATGTAAATTATCTATTTAACTCTGTTTATAACAAATTTCTGAAATCATTTACAAAAATAAATCATCTTTAAAATTTTCAATATTCAATATGCAATATTCTAAGCAGTTACTCTTGTTCTGAATACAAAAAATTACATAAAAAAGTTGAGAACTTCTGGAATATATACAGATTAAATATATTTGAGTGGTATACCTTAAGTATAAATACAAAAGTTTTACTTGACTTCTTATTAAAGTCATATTTCTTATTATAGTCATAGTAGCCAGTGTAGTCAGTGTTAATCATAATGAAAACCGTTACAAGTACCAAAGTTATCCCCAAAAGGGGTGGAAGTAAAGGTATTAAAATATTAAGTTATTATAAGAAATGTGTCGATGTTGATCATGTAGTAAAGTTGCCCAATACTATCAACGAAGACGAGGATAATCAAAGTTCAACTTCGTTGGTGTTTCTAGACGATCCTGCAACAGTTAAGCCAATTGGATATAGATCATTTGCAAGAGGTGTACCAGGATCATCCACCCCTGCGAACCCTATGGAAGAAGATGAAATTTCCAGCGATGAAGAATTAGAACGCAATCTACTGCAAGCAGAAGTTAAAGGTGAGTTTCATCAAAACCCAGAAGGCATCACAGGAAACTCAATGGCCGAGGAAACAATTGACGATCTTCCTGGTCATGATGAATTTGTCTTTGATGAAGATGCTCAAGATGTGTCTCATGATGATAACTCCATGGATGAAACTTTTAACTACGATGAAGAGGTTCGTTTAGAAAATGAGGAACAATGTCAAATGAAGAAGATAGTGGGAAAATTTATTAATGTAAACAAAAATTTTCTTATGACGAAACAGAAAAAAAAGCTACGTATAGAAAGGAAGCTGAAACAATGTGCAGAAAAAGAGACAGAACTCCTAGCAACTATAAATAGAATGAAAAAAAGAAAACACAGCTTCAAACTACATTAGATTCTATAAATAAAAAAATTGTATCAATCAATAAAATTACAAAATATATTTATAATTGTAATATTTAAATTAAATAAATAAATCTTTATTATTTTTGTTTATTTATTTCACTAAACAGACATAAAAACATTATGTATTGTATATTGTATTTATGTATTGTATATTATTGTATTTTATATATTATTTATTACAAACAAAATGAGAGTATATGTTCAGGTAACTTGGGTAATCTACAACGAATTTAATATATTTGCGTTGATATAACACATGACATTAACTTAAACATGACCTAAAGCTTGTAAGACAATAATTAGAAAAGTCGATCTCCCTATAGAGAAAAATGAATGATAGTTCCATGAATAATGATTTATATACCATTTTGTTGTAAGTCACTATTTACTTATACGAAATATGTCAAGAAAAACAATAATGTTACCTTACATGGAGGCTTCTTATTAAAAAATATCCTTTTTTTAACTTTTATTCACACACAACTTATATAGAAAAATAAAAATTTTTAACAACGTATCACTTCAAATGTATAATTTCAACTGAGGTTGTTATCTCTAATCCGGAAATTAAACCTTGATAACAGATAATCGCTATAATATTTGCTTATAGACCAACTTATAGACCAGTCAAAAATAATCTGAGATTGTTTAAAAATATACAAACAAAATATATATATATATATATATATATATATATATATATATATATATATATAGTTTTATTTAGGAATGTTTATTGGTACAAATAATACAATATCTTACTAAAGTCAACTGAAACAAATTTTCCGACATACACTGCAATTAAAAGCGATATGAATTAAAGTATACACTGTTCCACTGAAATGTTCCATTAGATGGAAGGCTTCAATTGTAGATTCTAAAAGTGTACTGAAAAAGCAAACAACACAAAGTTTTTTTCACACACTTTATAACAATACTGTGTTAAGCAAAGAACTTTATTAAAATCAGATCTCCATAAGGATATATTAACTAGTTCATTGTGAGATACTTTACAGTTCAAGCTGTCAGAGGTATCTGTTTTTATTGGATCAAACATTGCAAAGAATGTCTAGTTTTCACCGGCACCCTTTTGAGTACCTGCTTATTAAGTTCTCTGAGGCAATGAATATTTCACCTCCACCGTTTTTGACTACCTGTTTCTTAAGTTCTCTCAGACAATGGATATTTAATAATTGAGAAATTTTTTCAGGAAGCACAAAACGAGATTGGTAATGATAACCAGGAATATTATTTAAGGTATCTCTTACTGCCCAGTATATACAATTCGCAGCTAATTCTTGAAGACTAGGTGTAAGAAGATATTCTCCCACTAGCTCAGGTGTTACACATCGATAAGAATTCATGATACTTGTTACAACTTTCTGAAATTAACCACTTTAAATAACAAGCAGATATCAATTGTCTTGAAAGATGGAGAAGTCGGTCTCATATTAATAGAAATCTCGGTAAATGGAAAAGTCGTTAGATAAACAAGATCTGTTATATAAAAAATCGTTAGATAATGAGGAAGTCTGTTAGATAAGAGGTTTAAAAATAGAAATCCGTTAGATAAGAATGGAAATCTAAGATAAGGAAAAACCGTTAGACAAGGCGGAAGTCTAAGATAAGGAATTGCGTTAGATAAGCGCGGAGTTTAAGAAAAGCCGTTAGATAAAAAAAGAAGCCGAGATAAGAGCGAAAGTCTAAGATCTGAAAAACCGTGGAAAACTTATCAATAAACAGAAATAATAAGTAAAATCAGTAAGAAAATCGCAAACATAAATATTTTACTTCCCCACCACTTTAAAACTGTATAAAAAACATCTAAGCCGCTATACAAGTCATTAACAGTCACTATGTCGTCCTGTGTAGAGCAAAATGTATACCTAGGTGAAAAAAAGTTTACTTTAAATTATTCAAACACAAAGTTTATATCAGTGTGCTTAGCAAATGAGTTATATTTCGATCCATGTGTCAAAATCTCGGATAATAAAGGACATTATATCGTATTTAGTGAAACAGAATGGAACGAGTTTTTATCTTATCAAGATTTAATTAACAATTTTCTTCATGGTGCTGAAAATCAAGATGTGGTAGATGTCAAGAGTTTCTGGATTAGTTTTGAAAAGTTTCAAGACATTAAGGCCTTGAAAATATTGACTGGTCATGCTACTGTATGGTTAGGTGCCAATTCCATTTCAGAGCTGTGGAGATTACTTCCAATAATAAACCATAATCTACAATCACTGAAGGAGCAGCATTTTTTTGGTACCTTCAAAATAATTCAACTTGGAGTTAAAAATGTAGAAGATGTAATTACTGCAGCGCTTAGTATTATGGAACCTATAAAGTTTGTTAATCCTATTACCTATAGTTTAGCGTTGGAACTAATATACAAGTATCCCAATCTACTCAAGAATGAAGAAGGTAACATTTAGGGAAGATTTAAACAGAATCTACCTAATTCACAAGCCAGAAAGAGAATTCAACGTTGAAATGATTAACAGGATACGATTTCGTCACCGTATTCAAGAAACTGCTAAAGTTATTAATCCTATTTTAGATACAGATTATAGAGTTAAGGTTTATAATAAAACAAACTTATAATTAAATTGTATTTTATTAAAAAAATATATATATATACAGTTTTAAATTAAAGCATTTTTATTTATCCATGATTCCTGGTTCATTCCTAACCATTTGACCAGAACCTGATTTCCTTGTCTTCTTAGAACTTTTTCAACAAGGAAAACATCAGGATACTTCACCCTTTGTAATTCTTCAGAGTAAAAGCCACCTTGAATTTCTTCTTTATTTTCATTTTCTAAAATGTAAGTAGTTGGATTGGTTAGCTTAACTTTCTTGACTTTGAATATTTCAGTACTCCAATTTGGAGTATAACCTTTTTTGAAAGCTTGGCGATATTTGCTAATACGAACATGGTCTCCTTTTTTAAATTTTGGCTTTTTCGGATCTAAAGTTTTTAAGTGGTGGAACGCTGATATGAGTTTGGCATTTTGCTCATTTACTTTACTGGGTACAGCGTTAGTAGTAGAATGGTGTGTGTTGTTATATTTTTTTACAATTTGAGGTAATGCATCTACCCATTTGTATGAGCCCTGCATACTAAAATGTTTCCAAAGAAATGACTTGAGGGTTCGAATGACTCGTTCAGCAATACTAGCTTTAAGGTTAGAAAAAGTACTGTAGTGGTTTATATTATATTTGTGCATAAGTTTTTTAAAATCTTTGTTGTAAAACTCAGTTCCATTGTCTGTTTGTAAGTTTTTCGGAGACACTTTCATTTGGTGTAATATATTCGCCATAGCAGCTGCAACGTCTTTTCCCGTTTTTGTTTTAACGGGTACAGCCCAAACATATTTACTGAATGCATTAATAACAACTAAAATATATATATATCCGTATACTTTGTTTTCTTTAGCGAATGAATTCATAATAGCTAGATCTGCTTGTATAAGATCATGTAAGCCTTTAACTATAACATGTCGTCGGAAATTAATTCTAGATGGCGCATGCAGTTCTCGAACAACCTGAGCCTTAGACATTTTTTACTAAAGGACATTGCAACAGAAGTTCAATACAGATACTATTCGGTTTACCCAGCTTAAATACTATTATATCGTCTTTTTCTAGGGTAATACCTGCCAATTCATGAAATTTATATGTTTTACTATTGATCTCTACATCTCCATCGGCTGCGTAATGAGCAACACTTTCAATTTTAGCCTTAAGAGGGCACTTAAATGCTGTTCCGCCATTATCAAGAACATAACATTTTTTATTAAGGCTAACTTTTTTTTCTCCTCGTATACGAATTAGAGACTTTACATGGTAATCAAAAGAATCACAAATATAGAACGCTGATTGCAATTGTCGTAAAGGAGACGAAATAATCTCATCTGAAGAGCAATTTGCAAGATAATGTTGATTGAACTTGTTTAAAGGCATATCTGGTAATGAACCAAAACGAGACAAGGTACCTTTTTTTATGCAATTGCTTTAATTAATTAAATATAGATTAATATCGTTGGATACAAATATCGTTAGATAAGAGAGTGAATCTAAAAATAAATCTGTAGATAAGAAAAAACCGGTAGATAAGAAAAAACGTTGATAAGGTGAAAATCTATCAGATAAGAAATATGGAAGTCCAAAAATAAATCAGTAGATAATGAGGAAGTCCTAAATATAGGAAATGAATAGAATAAAAGATTATTTTTCATGAAATGGTGGGGAGAAATACTATAAATGGAAAGAAATAAACAGTCTATGTGTCAAAGTTTTAGTGTGTACTAAAAAATGTGGGCAATGTATTCTGAAGATCTACCGGTAACAGATCTCGAGACTGGTGTAAGAAGTATACAAGAAACATTTAGAAAACTACAATGGGACACTGAACACGAACTAGTTTATGGAAGAGGTTTTTTTCCTGATGAATATTGTAAGCAGGAGTCCAAAAGATATACAAAAGGATGTGAGCTTTGTGATTTATTTCTAGAAAAACAAATTGATCTTTATGGGTTTGTGACTTTGTTACACAAATTAGATCTTGGTTTCTATCTAAAAAGATTTAAAAAATACCTTCCGTCTGTGCTATATGATACCGATGATGAAGATTCTGGTTATTATTCCGATAAGGAGTCAACCAGTAATTGCGATGGACCAGTAACCAAAAAATGAGAAGAATAAGTATTATTAATTGTATGTTAAATTTAATAAAAACGTTAAATATGTACAGAATTTTATTGGTATTTTATTCATTTTTTACTAAGGGGCCATGTACTGTAAATTGAACATAAATTTCATCTGATGCTTTGTATTGTACAAGAGGGAATGCAATGATATCATTTTTAGTAATACCGTTGCCGTCAACCAACTCATATATCATGTTGGATGCATTCTGGTATTTTACTTTTAGCATATCTGGATAACATACAATGTTTTTCACTGTTCCAGTCACTGGAATAGTATAACCAACACTTTTATGTTCCAATACAAAGAAATCTTTGTTAACTTTAAGATCTTTTTTTCCGCGAATAGTGATTATACATACACTACGATAATCTGATGGCTGACAAATGTAGAATGGAATATCTAAAGGAGATGAAACATTTTCTTCCGTATTACAAGAAACAGTAAGATAGTGTTGATTGAACTTGTTAAGCGGCATATTTGTACTGTGGGTAAATAAAAAATGAGCTTCTATTTATGCAATAATTCCACCCTCTCTCAATTCCTCTATAATTGATACAATTTCATTATTGTTCCCTGTGTTACCCGCTTGTTGAGATGCCACAAGCAACTCTAATCTCTTAACCAGTTCATTGTAATTATCGAAGTATTTGTAGTCAACTGCTTTTGTTGTATAATCCATCATAGTCATATTTCCACCTCGTTTGGAAGACATTCCTCTCGTGATTACTTTTCTTAAAACTGAATCAGGTACCGAACCAGTTCTCGGGCGTAGGCGTTCAATTAAGTTGGGTTTAACTATATGAGTCCACTTATTGGCAAGTCCGAACTGGCAAATTTTCTCTATTATCTCTGCGGTGTGCATTTGTTCGTTTTATTATATCAACGTAATTAGCAATATCAGTCTTGGTATATCTGACCGGATTTTTTAAAAATAATAGTTGATAAAGTCCATCAGTACCATTGTAATCCACACCCTTTATTCTCAAATTAGCATTTTGGAAATTGATTTCTGAATCTCCTACATAATATTTTTCTTCATCAGGGTTGTGAAAAACGCCTAGGATATGATCGAACTTTTTATCGGTATCGCGCATCATTCCCTCAATATACTCTCTGGGTAGGGGAGTTGTAAAGTGCTCAAAGTAGTCTTCCAAAATATGTTGAGGAAGTGTTTGATAAAACTGAGAAATCTGATCTTCCATATATTCATCATCGCCTTCCAGTGTATTGTCAGGTGACGTATTCCTAGATGCAAATGTTGTCTCATTTGTTGTAAAATTAGTAGGTTCCATACGGGTGCTATCCATTACATTTGGTGTCATAAATGTTAATTTTGTGAAAGTCGATGGATTTCTTTTGATGGGACTTAGGTTTTCAGTTACAAAAGAAGGCATGTTGTCAGATTTAATAGGAGTCAATGATGTACGAGAGGTTAATGTTTCAGATTTAAGAGTAACAATTTCTCGTTTAACACCAGAAGGTTGTTTTGCTTCTAATGCGGTAACCAATTCTTTGATGGGTTTAGTAATATGAGCATAATTTTTTTCCAACTGTATTTGGGAACTGGTAATACCCCGTTTTAAAATTTTATATTTTTTCTTCAATGCTTGTCTACCTTTAATGAGTTGTTTTGTCAAGTGAGGATCCATGGTGACTAAGATCATGTTAGGCGCTTATAAGCTTATATACTTGTCAAACCCTTTTCGATACCGGCCCGATGACGATGTACAATCTTTGTCAATAGTCATAAAATCAAAGTTATTTTTCCAACACTGAGAACACATATCTCTAAATTCTTGAAACGACATATCAATATTAGCATGGTCGTCATATATATGTTTTAAGTTTGTCATGTCTTGCTTGAATATTATCAACAAATTCGCATTATCTCTAATAAGTTGTTTAGGAATTGCAGAATAAGTTTGTGAGAGATAAAAACAATCTGTAGATTTGTGCCGACCAAAACAAAAATACTGCTGAATAATTTTTTGATCACATGAAGCTACATTATCAAAAATTATGATTGAATTATCCTTTATATGTTCCGGACTAATAATATCTTCAGCATTCGTATATTCCTCATAACCTATTTCTTTCAAAGGACTGATTAAATTTCGTAAGTAAATATATTTCGGCTGATGTAAACTCTTGGAGTATATGTACAAATTTTCAAACCTTAACCCGTTAGGATGATCTATTAGTGATAACATTGCATTAGTTTTACCACATCCGCTTGGTCCAATAATTAAACCCCTTTTAGAATCTCCACCAAACAAAAGACCATGTTTCCCCATGACTTCTCTTGAGTTAATATCATGGTTTGTAATAGGAAGGCGTAGGCTATGTTCTTTGATCTTCATTGTATTCAAGTTTGACAACAACTGAAAGTATAAATAGGGTGTGTTTGAAATATAAGTACCAGAATGGTGAGGTGTAAGCAAGTGCGAACACGTCGTGGAAAAGGTTTGATCGATAGTCTAATCAACAAACTTCCGTTTGAAGCAGATATACCAGGATATAGATTCTACGGGCCAGGAACGCGTCTACAAGAAAGGCTGAGGCGAGGAGACGAAGGAATAAATTCGTTAGACGCTGCTTGTAAAAAACACGATATTGCATATTCTCAAAATAAAGATTTACGTGACCGACACGAAGCAGACAAATTATTGGAGAATAAAGCGTGGGAACGAGTTAGAGCAAAAGACGCTAAACTAGGTGAAAAAGTTGCTGCTTGGTTTGTAACTACTGCAATGAAAGGTAAACGCAAGCTTGGAATGGGTCTTAAACCAAAAAAGGTGGGAAAAAAGAAGCGTGTTATTAAGCCACCAAAAAAAGGTGGCTTTTTACCTTTGTTATTGCCCTTACTAGGGGCTTTAGGAGCTGTCGGGGGAGGTGCCGCCTCCATTGCGAGCGCAGTCAATAAAGCTAAAGCTGATCGTGAAGAATTAGCAGAACAACAAAGACATAACTTAGCAATGGAAGAAGCAACGAAAAAAGGAATGGGGTTTTACTTGAGACCGTACAAAGGATACGGAATAAAGACCAGAAAGGGGAAAAAAATCTTCAAAACGCTCCCGATAAAGCTACTTAAGCGTGCACTGACAAACAAAAATCTTGAAAAATATGCTAAAATATTAAAGATCCTCCACTTTCGTGGTGTTTTTATGCGTGATTCTCTGCCGCAATGATCGATTCACATCGTAGTAATGATCGATTCACATTGAGAATTCCAACAGGGGCTTACGAAATAAATGACATAATTAAACTCATAGAGAAGGAAATGCTATCAGCTGGTACCACTGTTAATATAACAGCAAATACACAAACTGAAAAAGTAATCATTAATATAGGATAGGATTAATTTTAATGTTGATAATTCTATCGGGCAACTTCTAGGGTTTCCGCAAATTATACTTGAACCAAATATATCTCATACTTCTATAAACAAAGTAAACATTTTAAAAGTTAACACAATTTGCCTCGATTGCAACATTGCAATTGGATCATTCTTAAATGGAAAACCTGTGCACATTATACACCAATTCTTTCCACAAGTTCCCAACGGGTATAAAATAGTCGAACAACCTCTGACAATACTGTATTACCCCGTCAGCGTTAAAACCATAAACAACATTACTGTGAAAATACTCGATCAAGCTGGAAACTTGGTAAATTTTGGCAACGAAACAATTACTGTTAGACTCCATCTTAGAAAAATTGAATAAAATGGTATGGCAATTTTATCGCATTGAACATCCCTATAAACAATATAAAAATAAGATATATACTAAAGAAATTAGTACAAAGCCAACCTCCAACTCGATAACATCAGAAAATCGCGCATTTTTAAAGTCTCTTGGTTTTCAAGTTTTAGTATAATGGATATATTAAATGTTTTGGGTCAGCCATTTAGTGACACAACTATTGAAGATTATAGATTTCAACAATACCAGCCATTTTCTACTGCCAATTTAAATTATAATGATGAAATAAGAATTTCTATTCAGGATTTGGATGCGCTAACATTACCTTGTAATAGCTATATTTACATAGAAGGAAAAATATCTACAGATCAAAACAGATTACCTACAAAATTTAAGCTAATTAATAATGGTATCTCGTTTTTGTTTAGAGAACTAAGATATGAGTTAAATGGCGTAATAATTGACGTTGTGAGGAATATTGGGTTAGTTTCTACATTAAAAAATTATTTATCTTATAACGAAAACGAATCTAAATTGCTTCAAAATAGTGGATGGTTTCCTAAAGATAGCAACCTTCTTATAGATGCACATGGTAATTTTAATGTATGTATACCCTTAAAAATATGGTCTGGCCTATTTGAAGATTTTCGTAAAGTCGTCGTTAATATGAGGCAAGAATTAATTCTAATACGCGAAAAAGATAATCTAGATGCAGTCATCGCAACAGATGAATCAGAAAAACCAAAAATTCAACTAAATAAGCTTTATTGGAATGTACCACATATTCTACCTAATATTAGCGAACAACTACGGCTCAATAAGATAATTCGTAGTAATGTAGATCTACCTATTAAATTCAGAAGCTGGGAATTAATTGAATATCCTACATTAAACAATGCAACAAGACATACATGGCCTGTCAAAACATCAACAAAATTAGAAAGTCCACGACATATCGCAATAGCTTTTCAAAACGGACGCAAAGGAAAATTATTAAAAGATATGAGTAAATTTGATCATTGTAATTTAACAAATGTACGTGTGTTCCTAAACTCTGAAAAATTTCCATATCATGATTTACACTTGGATTTTGATACCAACCGCTTTGCTACATTATATGAAATGTTTGCAAATTTCCAAGAATCTTACTATCATATTCAAACTAATCAACCTATATTTAACCCTGAAGAATTTAAAGTTAATACTCCTATTGCTTATATTGATTGTTCTCGCCAGAAAGAAATTCTTCAAAGTGGTTCTGTTTCATTAAGACTTGAATTTGAAACCAGCAAAAATGTTGGTGATACTGTATCAGCTTATTGTTTAATTTTACATAAAAAAGAATTTAATTATAATCCTCTAACTAAAATTGTAAGGCAGTTGTAATGCGCATGCTCCTCGATCTATTTAATAGTTGATTCCAACTAAAACATTGTCAGTTAACAATGTTGGATGAATATTTGCGGAGGTTAGAGCAGTACCTTCAAAATATAGCTAAACTAAAAGCTGATATTGTGTATTACGAAAACCAAAAACGGGTTGTTCAACAATTATCTAACCTAAAAATATGAAGCTGGTAATAGATGTTCAAGGTTTTAAAATGGAAAATAACACATTTATCATAAAAGAATTGGCAGCATATGATGGAAGTCATATAACTCATTTCGTGTTTAAACCCCCATTCCCATTAAGAATGCTTCCTCCAGATTTTCATAGACAGGCTGTATGGCTGATGAATAATCATCACTGTATTAATTGGACTAATGGTTTCATACCTATTCACCAACTACCAAATATTTTAGAAAAAATAACAACTAATGCTGCTATGGTATACGTAAAAGGTTTGGAAAAAGCAAATTACATAAAGTACTCAAATGCTCCAGTGTACGAGTTTGATGAGTATCCCCATCTTCAACCCATGGAATCTACATGTTTTTACCACGAAAAAACCAATTGTATATGCGCTTTATCAAATGTATTTTTTTTGTATGAGAATTTTATAATGTCTGATTAAATTTTTTGTAATATATTTAGTTTGTATACCTTCATAAAGTATATGTTTAAAATAATAAATAATAAAACACATTATTTAATATAATAAAGTTTTTTATTTCATATATAGACTTCAATCTAGGTTATTTCCAACATATAAATCATCTAGCATATCTAAATCCTCTAACTGTACATTATTTTCACATAAACCTACAGCCTCCTCAATTAATATATCTAAATCTCCCTGTAAATTTCTCCTAGTGAGAAAATGACCTAAAGCCAAGGTGTGAACATTATCTGGTAAAATTACTCTTTTATCGTCCGATGATGATAATGCTATTTTATTTTTTAATTCTGTGTATATGGTGTGTGAGTGAGACGAGAAAACATACATTTTTCTAAGAATTGATTTTTTATCTTCTATAACTTGAATATAATCTGATAATTGAAGCTGATGTTTGATTACATTTTTTGAAATACCTTTTGCTTTTTTCAATAAGTTAGAATTTGATAACTTAACACAGTAAGCTTTTGCGCCTGTCCCAATAAAACTTTCAACAGGAACACCTTTGAATTCATCCTTCATTTTTCCGATGACTGATGGAGTTTTGGGGATACCGTGAATATTATCGGTGAGATAATTGGATGTATCAAAGTATGATATATTGTTCTTAATGTCATTGTAAACATTATCTGCATTAATTTCTAATATAAGAGAGTCTGTGTCTGTATAACATAAAGTAGCATTGTTTTTATACATTGGTTTGATGTAATCGTAAAAGAAATCATATATCACCGTTTTAGATAGATCAAGTATGCAAAAGCCTACGTAAAGGGGCTTATCATATACAACTCTTAGTCGTTCCATATGAACAGCTACTAAATTTTCTTCAAAAATTGAACATGTTTTGAAATTGGGTTTATCGATATATGACTTTACACCCCTAAGTTGCTTCCTGTTTTCCCAATGACTTAATAAGCGTATATTTTGTCTCTTATCTACATTCTCCATAGTCTTTCCGAAGATAGAGTTAACTAAAAGCTTAAACAGATCCCTTTCAAACTCGTTTTTAGACGAATTACGAAGATTTGTGTTTAAATCAATATAAGTTTTTAACCAGGAAGATTAGGAACACTCTGTGTATTTTCACTAATTGTAAACCGTGTTTAAGACATTGCTTTAAATTACGGTAGTGAATGATGTACTTTTTTTTATCGTACAGATTTGGCACAAGTTTTGTGTATTGATTATTTGAAGTCTTTATCGGTTCAGGGCAAAACGGCAGATCGTTATGAATATTATGTAAGTTGGTTGGATAATCTAAATCGACTTCCAACACATATCCTTTGAACGAATCATCTGCTATTGCAAAACAATCAAAATTATCACAGTTTTCTAGCCATCTGAATCCACCTGTAGGAAGATAGTTACTCATCGCAGCTCCATATAAGTTGGTTGCATCTAAGTACATAATATAAGCATTTGGTTGTAAAGGATCATAATTTGATACAAATGAGTTATTAGCAACAACTTTCCTTTTTGAACATTGACTCACTCCGCCGCGAATCCCTTTCTTGAAAAAATGAATCATATCGATATCTACCAAAAGTTCAAGCTCTATTTTTGTATATCTTAGCATAGCATCCCAACTTAGAGAAGGCGCTGTTAAGTAATGCGCAGGATCCAAATTGTATTGTTTCAGACAAACTTTTCTAAAATTTTCAAAGATATCTGCCAATAACAGAACATCTGATTTTAAGTACACATCAGAATAAGAACCAAGAGTAGTACATTTAAAAATTGTCCACACTTCAGAAGCTCGTTTATAGTCTTCGTCAGAAACGGGTTCTCCTTTTAAATTATCGTAAAATCATTCCTTATTTGGTAACCAAGTTTAGTTCAATTTTTCAAAACTATCTACATATGTATAGGGGAAAACACCTTTCTGTCTAATCAATCTAAATTCTTCTTCATTAGGAAAATGTTTCCTTACTTCATTACACTGATCTGATTTTAATGTTTCAGATAATTTATCTAGAGAACTTGCTAAGAAGCGGAAAGAGTCTACAAACCTCAGTTTCATATAAACATTTGGAGCTTTAGAGTCATTAGACTTTTCCACTAATAAATATTTAGAAAATGAAATATATTTCTCTTTGTTTTGTGCAATTACATCAATACGCTCTTCGTTCATACACAGGTTTTTGATAAACAGATGACAATCGTAATTAGACAAATTGTGCAGGACAATAGGAAGATAATTTTGAATTTTATAATTTAAGTTACATACCGAGTGAGCGGCACCTCGAAAATTGTTTTCCGAAATTAAATGATCATGATCTCGCACTTTTTCATCTCCCTGTTCAAACAATTTACCGCAAATGTGACACAAAGTAGCTGTATCGAATTCATTAATTTGTTCTTTTGTTAATGGACTCATAGGTTTAACATGTTTAAAGTGCTTATGATACAATTTTTGTACTATACCATCAATCATGGCAGTAAAAACTTCCGCACAATTAGGACCCCGATAAGAATAATATTTAGAAAATGTATCACTGAAGTTACATTTTACATAAAAAGCAAATGAAAAAGGCTCGTGCTCATATGTTTTTATAGTAAAAGATTCTTTGTTGTTAGGTTCAGTGTAAGCAAAAGGTTTCAATAAACTTTCAAAATCAGCATATATGACAAACGGTACCGGTAGTTGTCGTTCAAAATTAGTAAATTTAAGTATGTTTTCAGGTCTGTACTCACCATATTTATTAATTTTTAAATCAGTACACGGCACCTCTGTTCGTAGATGGTTGCAGTCAAATTCTTGGTGTTTGGTTAAATGTTGCTGGGTATAGAAAAATTGTAGGCATCCGTCACAAATAAAAGTTTGGTTTTGACGTTTAGTCTTCTGGCTTCGCACAAGTCTGGATAAATTTGTAATTAAGCAGTAGTGGCTGTTTCCATTATCATCTGTTGTTAGTAGAAGATTCACATGAGTAGCTTGACGGCTGGCTGTATGGTAAAATGGACCAACTACTTCAGTGACCATTTTTCCATCTTTGAAGTATGTTTCGTGCCCAAACACGTTGACAGATATATTGTTTAACTGTTCGAATTTATGTATATCTCCTAGTTGGACAGGAAACCCAATTCCATCAAAAATAAGCAGTGTATTATAATGAAGATATGATTCTGGTTTAGTAGGGTCGCCTTCTGCAGGTAATATTGCCGCGTTGATGCTCCAAGCGAAGCAGGCACTATCATGATTTTGTATATTCAGCGTACCTCCTTTCTTTTCAATTGGAAAAGGTAATCTTATATACGATGACGCTGTCAAAGGACTGTACCTGTTAATGTATAAATTCAAAAACATAACTTGCTTCAGACTCCAACCAGATTTCGACTCTTCAAACTCAGAAGCTTTGGTCATTATTTCGTCTTGAAAATCATCGTAAATTTGGTGGAGATCGGAGGACTTTGTTACTATTTTATTTTTTGTATTAAATGACTTTATTTCTGATATTTCTTTAGCAGGTATAATATAAAGTCCAAAGAGTTCCAAACTAACCTTGACGCTGTGATGATTTCTAATATAATCACTCAACACACGGTTTACTTTTTGCTTTACGTCACACATAAACTGGGAAGGATCTATACACTCTCCTTTAACACGAAACCTATACGTGGCAATACGGCACTGGAAAGCCTGTTGTAGTCTTTCAACACCATCTCCAAGATTATCTAGAACGGGCACATTTATTTTTCTTTTCTTGGACGTATTTTCTACTCCTCTACAACTTTTTCTTTTATGTCTAACTAAATTGCTTTTGTTAGCAAAATCTCGTTGACACTGATCACACTTCATCTTGAGAAAGTATTGAATACAAATAAATACTGCTGTAATATTCCCTTATTTATAATAATGTTTACAGTGATAAGATAACCTATCATTTCTTGTTATTGATAAGTTTTCCAATCTTAATTAGCTGTTTTTTATATCTTATCTTATACTACCGATTTATTTATTTTTTGACTTTCTTCTTATCTAACGTTTTTCTTATCTAACGGATTCTTTATTTTTAGACTTCCGATCATACCAACGGATATTTATTATATTATATTTTTTCTTATCTAATCTTATGCTACCGATTTATTTGTGGACTTCCTCCTTATCTAACGTTTTTCTTATCTGACAACTTATCTAACGGTTTCTCTTATCTAACGGATTCTTAGACTTCCGATCTTACCGTTTTTATCGATGATCGTTCCTGTAATCCTCACCCCCATGTAAATGGGGGTGAGGATCAAGACCGGAAGTTCTTATCCTGTATATGTAGATGGGGATGAGGATCCGGAAGTTCTTATCCTGTATATGTAGATGGGGGTGAGGATCAGGACCGAAAGTCCTGATCCTTACCCTCATCTACTTATAACTACTAGAGAGAAAAAGTGTTTATTTTGATGAGATACACCTAAAAAAATTGATTCCGAAGCAAGTCGGTGAAATTGCTTTTTTGTATAAGTTATTTGTTAATAACAATTGCCGGCACACTTGTAAAAATTTTAAAAAAATACATTTCATCTTGGAAAAATATATAGAATCGAATAAAAAATGTTTGGTGCATTAGAAATGCAAAAAGAATTTTAGTCGGTATATTCTGTTTCTAAGCGTCTTTTGAGGGGTAAACCGCTCGCCTAAAAGTATTTTAGACGCTAAAGAGAAATAAAAAGTAGATATTCATGTAAATGTGAAACAATTTAGTTAAATATGTCGAGACTTTGTGAACACTTATGATTCATATACCTTTTCTATACATACTGACGGAGATCAGAGATCACAAAATTACAGATCCATGGAAAACTCTAAAAGTTATCTCTTTATTCAAAAACTACAACCAAAGCGACTGTTAAAACTAAAGAAGCATTAGTTTACTAAATATTCTATAAAATCCAGACCAATATCCTTTATTTAAAAAATTTTAAAAAAATACATTTCATCTTGGAAAAATATATAGAATCGAATAAAAAAGGTTTGGTGCATTAGCAATGCAAAAAGAATTTTAGTCGGTTGATGCTCTGCTTATAGGGGTAAACCGCTCGCCTATTAGGAAACTAGAGATTTTTCTCAAATAAAAGAAAATCTGATAACTAAATAATAATAATATGAAAGATAGGTTACTAAAATAATAACTAAATAATAATGTAAAACGTAGGTTACTTTTTATGATACAATGAAAAACAGTTCTTTTTTTTCGGAAAGGCACAATCCAACCTTACATGTCGCACACTCCCATCTGGTTCTGTGAGGATCCTTACTAGTGCTAGCTGACCACTAAAGCTTTGAAAGTGTTCACCAGTTTAAATATTTGGGAACTACGATCACCTCTGACAATAACATTACACAAGAGATAAACAACAGAATATAATAAGGAAATCGATGCTGGTTTGCTCAAAACATTAATAATTAAATGTATATATACTTACCGGGAATTGGAAGAATTATATAATAACTAGCCAGATATAATACAAATAATAAATTTAAAAATATTGAGCTGGGCCGGCCATGTTAAGAGACAAGACGTGTCGTCAGGTTAACGAAGGA